>NW_020824962.1:0-111481 GCF_003285875.2 Drosophila novamexicana | reverse complement strand
GGAACGACCGTCGAAAATTAATTTGTTGTGTGGACAAATTTTTCGTTTTTCACGATATCTTGAACAAGCTCGGCATTTATTAGTTTTACTATACTCCTCATATATAGGCAAAATCCTATTAAGATCGCACCACTATATCATACAGCTGCCATAGGAACGATCAGTCAAAAATTAAGTTGTATTAAAAACATTTTGTTTTTCAAGATATCTTGAACAAACTCGGCATTAATTAGTTTTACTATACTCCTCATATATAGGCAAAATCCAAATAAGATCGGACAACTATATCATATAGCTGCCATAGGAACGATCGGTCGAAAATTAACTTGTTGTATGAAAAAACATTTTGTTTTTCAAAATATCTTGACCAAACTCGGCATTTATTTGTTTTACTATACTCCCCATATATAGGCAAAATCGTATTAAGATAGGACCACTATATCATACAGCGACCGTTCGCAAATTAAGTTGTTGTATGGACAAATAGTTTTACTATACTCCTCATATATAGCAAAAGCCTATTAAGATCGGACCACTATATCATATAACTGCCATTCCAACGATCGGCTAATATTTAAATTGTTGTATGAAAAAATATTTTGTTTTTCAAGATATCTTGAACAAACTCGGCATTAATTAGTTTTACTATACTCCTCATATATAGGCAAAATCCAAATAAGATCGGACAACTATATCATATAGCTGCCATAGGAACGATCGGTCGAAAATTAAGTTGTTGTACGAAAAAACATTTTGTTTTTCAAAATATCTTGACCAAACTGGGCATTTATTAGTTTTACTATACTCCCCATGTATAGGCAAAATCCTATTAAGATAGGACCACTATATCATACAGCTGCCATAGAACGACCGTTCGAAAATTAAGCTGTTGTATGGACAAATAGTTTTACTATGCTCCTCATATATCCGCACCACTATAACATACAGCTGCCATAGGAACGATCAGTCAAAAATTAAGTTGTATTAAAAACATTTCGTGTTTCAAGATATCTTGACCAAAATCGGCATTTATTATTTTTACTATACTCCCCATATATAGGCAAAATCCTATTAAGATAGGACCACTATATCATACAGCTGCCATAGAACGACCGTTCGAAAATTAAGTTTTTGTAAGGACAAATAGTTTTACTATACTCCTCATATATAGCAAAATCCTATTAAGATCGGACCACTATATCATATAACTGCCATAGGAACGATCGGATAAAATTTAAGTTGTTGTAAGAAAAAATATTTTGTTTTTCAACATATCCTGACCAAACTCGCCATTTATTATTTTTACTATACTCCCCATATATAGGCAAAATCCTATTAAGATAGGACCACTATATTATACAGCGACCGTTCGCAAATTAAGTTGTTGTGTAGACAAATAGTTTTACTATACTCCTCATACATAGCAAAAGCCTATTAAGATTGGACCACTATATCATATAGCTGCCATAAAACGATCGGTCGAAAATTAAGTTAAATGAAACAACATCTTGCTTTTCAAGATATCTTGACCAAGCTTGGCATTTATTAGTTTTACTATGCCCCTAATATATATGCAAAATCCTATTAAGATCAGACTACAATATCATATAGCTGCCATAGGAACGACCGTCGAAAATTAATTTGTTGTATGGACAAATTTTTCGTTTTTCACGATATCTTGAACAAGCTCGGCATTTATTAGTTTTACTATACTCCTCATATATAGGCAAAATCCAAATAAGATCGGACAACTATATCATATAGCTGCCATAGGAACGATCGGTCGAAAATTAACTTGTTGTATGAAAAAACATTTTGTTTTTCAAAATATCTTGACCAAACTCGGCATTTATTTGTTTTACTATACTCCCCATATATAGGCAAAATCGTATTAAGATAGGACCACTATATCATACAGCGACCGTTCGCAAATTAAGTTGTTGTATGGACAAATAGTTTTACTATACTCCTCATATATAGCAAAAGCCTATTAAGATCGGACCACTATATCATATAACTGCCATTCGAACGATCGGCTAATATTTAAATTGTTGTATGAAAAAATATTTTGTTTTTCAAGATATCTTGAACAAACTCGGCATTTATTAGTTTTACTATACTCCTCATATATCCGCAAAATCCTATTAAGATCGCACCACTATATCATACAGCTGCCATAGGAACGATCATCAAAAATTAAGTTGTATTTAAAACATTTTGTTTTTCAAGATATCTTGAACAAACTCGGCATTAATTAGTTTTACTATACTCCTCATATATAGGCAAAATCCAAATAAGATCGGACAACTATATCATATAGCTGCCATAGGAACGATCGGTCGAAAATTAACTTGTTGTATGAAAAAACATTTTGTTTTTCAAAATATCTTGACCAAACTCGGCATTTATTTGTTTTACTATACTCCCCATATATAGGCAAAATCGTATTAAGATAGGACCACTATATCATACAGCGACCGTTCGCAAATTAAGTTGTTGTATGGACAAATAGTTTTACTATACTCCTCATATATAGCAAAAGCCTATTAAGATCGGACCACTATATCATATAACTGCCATTCGAACGATCGGCTAATATTTAAATTGTTGTATGAAAAAATATTTTGTTTTTCAAGATATCTTGAACAAACTCGGCATTAATTAGTTTTACTATACTCCTCATATATCCGCAAAATCCTATTAAGATCGGACCACTATAACATACAGCTGCCATAGGAACGATCAGTCAAAAATTAAGTTGTATTAAAAACATTTCGTGTTTCAAGATATCTTGACCAAAATCGGCATTTATTATTTTTACTATACTCCCCATATATAGGCAAAATCCTATTAAGATAGGACCACTATATCATACAGCTGCCATAGAACGACCGTTCGAAAATAAAGTTGTTGTATGGACAAATAGTTTTACTATACTCCTCATATATAGCAAAATCCTATTAAGATCGGACCACTATATCATATAGCTGCCATAGGAACGAACGGTTGAAAATTAAGTTGAACAACATCTTGCTTTTCAAGATATCTTGACCAAACTCGGCATTTATTAGTTTTACTATGCCCCTCATATATATGCAAAATCCGATTAAGATCAGCCTACAATATCATATAGCCCATAAAGTATATATATATGTATGTTGATCAGCATCAACAGCCGAGTCGATATAGACATGTCCGTCTGTCTGTTTCTAAGCGAACTAGTCTCTAATTTTTAAAGCTACCTTAATAAAACTTTGCAGAAGTCCCATTTTCTGTTGCACGCAGCACATATGTCATAACCAGCTGAATCGGACCGGTACATCATATAGCTGCCATAGGAACGATTGGTCGAAAAGTAAGTTGTATGAAAAAATATTTTGTTTTTCAACATATCTTGACCAAACTCGCCATTTATTATTTTTACTATACTCCCCATATATAGGCAAAATCCTATTAAGATCGGACCACTATATCATATAGCTGCCAAAGGAACGACCGTTCGAAAATTAATTTGTTGTATGGACAAATTTTTTGTTTTCCTCGATATCTTGAACAAGCTCGTCATTTATTAGCTTAACTATGCTCCAAATATATATGCAAAATCCTATCAACATCGGACCATATAGCTGCCATAGGAACGATCGGTCGAAAACCAGGTTTTTGATTAAAAACCTTTTTTGGTTATTAAGATATCTTTACCAAACTCGACATTTATTAATTTTACTATACTCCTCATATATCGGCAAAATCCCATTTTGATCGGACCACTATATCATATAGCTGCCATAAGAACTATCGTTCGAAAATTAAGTTGTTGCATAGAAGGAGACATCTTCGACCCATAAAGTATATATATTCTTGATCAGCATCAATAGCCGAGTCTAATAGACATGTCCGTCTGTCCGTCTGACCGTCTGTCCATCTGAATGTTTCTATGCGAACTAGTCTCTCAGTTTTAAAGCTATCTTAATAAATCATTGCAGAAGTCCCCTTTTCTGTTGCACGCAGCACATATGTCATAACCAGCTGGATCAGCTAGAGCAGCAATAAGAACGATCGATCGAAAATTAAGTTGATGTATAAAAAAACATTTTGATTTTCAAGATATCTTGACCAAGCTCGGCATTTATTAGTTTTACTATGCTCCTCATATATCCGCAAAATCCTGTTAAAATCGCACCACTATATCATATAGCTGCCATAGGAACGATCAGACAAAAATTAAGTCGTATTAAAAACATTTTGTTTTTCAAGATATCTTGACCAAACTCGGCATTTATTATTTTTACTATACTCCCCATATATAGGCAAAATCCTATTAAGATAGGACCACTATATCATACAGCTGCCATAGAACGACCGTTCGGAAATTAAGTTGTTGTATGGACAAATAGTTGTACTATACTCCTCATATATAGCAAATGCCTATTAAGATCGGACCACTATATCATATAACTGCCATAGGAACGATCGGATAAAATTTAAGTTGTTGTATGAAAAAATATTTTGTTTTTCAACATATCTTGACCAAACTGGGCATTTATTAGTTTTACTATACTCCCCATATATAGGCAAAATCCTATTAAGATAGGACCACTATATCATACAGCTGCCATAGAACGACCGTTCGAAAATTAAGTTGTTGTATGGACAAATAGTTGTACTATACTCCTCATATATAGCAGAAGCCTATTAAGATCGGACCACTATATCATATAACTGCCATAGGAACGATCGGATAAAATTTAAGTTGTTGTATGAAAAAATATTTTGTTTTTCAAGATATCTTGAACAAACTCGGCATTAATTAGTTTTACTATACTCCTCATATATAGGCAAAATCCAAATAAGATCGGACAACTATATCATATAGCTGCCATAGAAACGATCGGTCGAAAATTAAGTTGTTGTATGAAAAAACATTTTGTTTTTCAAAATATCTTGACCAAACTCGGCATTTATTAGTTTTACTATACTCCCCATATATAGGCAAAATCGTATTAAGATAGGACCACTATATCATACAGCTGCCATAGAACGACCATTCGAAAATTAAGTTGTTGTATGGACAAATAGTTGTACATATATAGCAAAATCCTATTAAGATCGGACCACTATATCATATAGCTGCCATAGGAACGAACGGTTGAAAATTAAGTTGAACAACATCTTGCTTTTCAAGATATCTTGACCAAACTCGGCATTTATTAGTTTTACTATGCCCCTCATATATATGCAAAATCCGATTAAGATCAGCCTACAATATCATATAGCCCATAAAGTATATATATATGTATGTTGATCAGCATCAACAGCCGAGTCGATATAGACATGTCCGTCTGTCTGTTTCTAAGCGAACTAGTCTCTAATTTTTAAAGCTACCTTAATAAAACTTTGCAGAAGTCCCATTTTCTGTTGCACGCAGCACATATGTCATAACCAGCTGAATCGGACCGGTACATCATATAGCTGCCATAGGAACGATTGGTCGAAAAGTAAGTTGTATGAAAAAATATTTTGTTTTTCAACATATCTTGACCAAACTCGCCATTTATTATTTTTACTATACTCCCCATATATAGGCAAAATCCTATTAAGATCGGACCACTATATCATATAGCTGCCAAAGGAACGACCGTTCGAAAATTAATTTGTTGTATGGACAAATTTTTTGTTTTCCTCGATATCTTGAACAAGCTCGGCATTTATTAGCTTAACTATGCTCCAAATATATATGCAAAATCCTATCAACATCGGACCATATAGCTGCCATAGGTACGATCGGTCGAAAACCAGGTTTTTGATTAAAAACCTTTTTTGGTTATTAAGATATCTTTACCAAACTCGACATTTATTAATTTTACTATACTCCTCATATATCGGCAAAATCCCATTTTGATCGGACCACTATATCATATAGCTGCCATAAGAACTATCGTTCGAAAATTAAGTTGTTGCATAGAAGGAGACATCTTCGACCCATAAAGTATATATATTCTTGATCAGCATCAATAGCCGAGTCTAATAGACATGTCCGTCTGTCCGTCTGACCGTCTGTCCATCTGAATGTTTCTATGCGAACTAGTCTCTCAGTTTTAAAGCTATCTTAATAAATCATTGCAGAAGTCCCCTTTTCTGTTGCACGCAGCACATATGTCATAACCAGCTGGATCAGCTAGAGCAGCAATAAGAACGATCGATCGAAAATTAAGTTGATGTATAAAAAAACATTTTGATTTTCAAGATATCTTGACCAAGCTCGGCATTTATTAGTTTTACTATGCTCCTCATATATCCGCAAAATCCTGTTAAAATCGCACCACTATATCATATAGCTGCCATAGGAACGATCAGACAAAAATTAAGTCGTATTAAAAACATTTTGTTTTTCAAGATATCTTGACCAAACTCGGCATTTATTATTTTTACTATACTCCCCATATATAGGCAAAATCCTATTAAGATAGGACCACTATATCATGCAGCTGCCATAGAACGACCGTTCGGAAATTAAGTTGTTGTATGGACAAATAGTTGTACTATACTCCTCATATATAGCAAATGCCTATTAAGATCGGACCACTATATCATATAACTGCCATAGGAACGATCGGATAAAATTTAAGTTGTTGTATGAAAAAATATTTTGTTTTTCAACATATCTTGACCAAACTGGGCATTTATTAGTTTTACTATACTCCCCATATATAGGCAAAATCCTATTAAGATAGGACCACTATATCATACAGCTGCCATAGAACGACCGTTCGAAAATTAAGTTGTTGTATGGACAAATAGTTGTACTATACTCCTCATATATAGCAAAAGCCTATTAAGATCGGACCACTATATCATATAACTGCCATAGGAACGATCGGATAAAATTTAAGTTGTTGTATGAAAAAATATTTTGTTTTTCAACATATCTTGACCAAACTCGCCATTTATTATTTTTACTATACTCCCCATATATAGGCAAAATCCTATTAAGATAGGACCACTATAACATACAGCTGCCATAGAACGACTGTTCGAAAATTAAGTTGTTGTATGGGCACATAGTTTTACTATACTCCTCATATATAGCAAAATCCTATTAAGATTGGACCACTATATCATATAGTGGCCATAAAACGATCGGTCGAAAATTAAGTTAAATGAAACAACATCTTGCTTTTCAAGATATCTTGACCAAGCTTGGCATTTATTAGTTTTACTATGCCCCTCATATATATGCAGAATCCTATTAAGATCAGACTACAATATCATATAGCTGCCATAGGAACGATCGGTCGAAAATTAAGTTGTTGTATGAAAAAACATTTTGTTTTTCAAAATATCTTGACCAAACTCGGCATTTATTAGTTTTACTATACTCCCCATATATAGGCAAAATCGTATTAAGATAGGACCACTATATCATACAGCGACCGTTCGCAAATTAAGTTGTTGTATGGACAAATAGTTTTATTATACTCCTCATATATAGCAAAAGCCTATTAAGATCGGACCACTAATCATATAACTGCCATTCGAACGATCGGTTAATATTTAAATTGTTGTATGAAAAAATATTTTGTTTTTCAAGATATCTTGAACAAACTCGGCATTAATTAGTTTTACTATACTCCTCATATATAGGCAAAATCCAAAAAAGATCGGACAACTATATCATATAGCTGCGATAGGAACGATCGGTCGAAAATTAAGTTGTTGTAGGAAAGAACATTTTGTTTTTCAAAATATCTTGACCAAACTGGGCATTTATTAGTTTTACTATACTCCCCATGTATAGGCAAAATCCTATTAAGATAGGACCACTATATCATACAGCTGCCATAGAACGACCGTTCGAAAATTAAGCTGTTGTATGGACAAATAGTTTTACTATGCTCCTCATATATCCGCAAAATCCTATTAAGATCGGACCACTATAACATACAGCTGCCATAGGAACGATCAGTCAAAAATTAAATTGTATTAAAAACATTTCGTGTTTCAAGATATCTTGACCAAAATCGGCATTTATTATTTTTACTATACTCCCCATATATAGGCAAAATCCTATTAAGATAGGACCACTATATCATACAGCTGCCATAGAACGACCGTTCGAAAATTAAGTTGTTGTATGGACAAATAGTTTTACTATACTCCTCATATATAGCAAAATCCTATTAAGATCGGACCACTATATCATATAGCTGCCATAGGAACGAACGGTTGAAAATTAAGTTGAACAACATCTTGCTTTTCAAGATATCTTGACCAAACTCGGCATTTATTAGTTTTACTATGCCCCTCATATATATGCAAAATCCTATTAAGATCAGACTACAATATCATGTAGCCCATAAAGTATATATATATGTATGCTGATCAGCATCAACAGCCGAGTCGATATAGACATGTCCGTCTGTCTGTTTCTAAGCGAACTAGTCTCTAATTTTTAAAGCTACCTTTATAAAACTTTGCAGAAGTCCCATTTTCTGTTGCACGCAGCACATATGTCATAACCAGCTGAATCGGACCGGTACATCATATAGCTGCCATAGGAACGATTAGTCGAAAAGTAAGTTGTATGAAAAAACACTTTGTTTTTCAATATATATAGACCAAGCTCGGCATTTATTAGTTTTACTATGTTCCTCAAATATATGCAAAATTCTATTAAGATCGGACTACTATATCATATAGCTGCCATAGGAACGATCGGTCGAAAATTAAGTTGATATATAAAAAAACATTTTGTTTTTCAAGATACCTTGACCAAGCTCAGCATTTATTAGTTTAACAATGCTGCTCATTTATAGGCAAAATCCTATTAAGATCGGACAACTACATCATATAACTGCCATGGGACGATGGGTCGAAAATTAAGTTGGTGTATAAAAAAGCATTTTGTTTTTCAAGATATCTTGACAAAACTCGGCATTTATTAGTTTTACTAAGCTCCTCATATATAGGAAAAATCATATTAAGATCGTACAACTACATCATATAGCTGCCAGAGGAACGTTCGGTCAAAAATTAAGTTGTTGTATGAAAAACATTTTGTTTTTTAAGGTATCTTGACCAAAGTTGGAATTTATTAGCTTTACTATACTCCTCATATATAGGCAAAAGCCTATTAAGATCGGACCACTATATCATATAGCTGTCATAGGAACGATCGGTCAATAATTAAGTTGTTGTATAAAAAAACATTTTGTTTTTTAAGATATCCTTACCAAGCTCGGCATTTATTAGTTTTACTATGTTCCTCATATATCGGCAAAATCCTATTAAGATCGGACCACTATATCATATAGGTGCCATAAGAACTATCGGTCGAAAACTATGTTGTTGTTGCATAGAAGGAGACATCTTCGACCCATAAAGTATATATATTGTTGATCAGCATCAACAGCCGAGTCGATATAGACATGTCCGTCTGTCTGTTTCTAAGCGAACTAGTCTCTAAATTTTAAAGCTACCTTAATAAAACTTTGCAGAAGTCCCATTTTCTGTTGCACGCAGCACATATGTCATAACCAGCTGAATCGGACCGGTACATCATATAGCTGCCATAGGAACGATTGGTCGAAAAGTAAGTTGTATGAAAAAACACTTTGTTTTTCAAGATATATTGACCAAGCTCGGCATTTATTAGTTTTACTATGTTCCTCAAATATATGCAAAATTCTATTAATATCGGACTACTATATCATATAGCTGCCTTAGGAACGATCGGTCGAAAATTAAGTTGATATATAAAGAAACATTTTGTTTTTCAAGATACCTTGACCAAGCTCAGCATTTATTAGTTTAACAATGCTGCTCATTTATAGGCAAAATCCTATTAAGATCGGACAACTACATCATATAACTGCCATGGGACGATGGGTCGAAAATTAAGTTGGTGTATAAAAAAGCATTTTGTTTTTCAAGATATCTTGACCAAACTCGACATTTATTAGTTTTACTAAGCTCCTCATATATAGGAAAAATCATATTAAGATCGTACAACTACATCATATAGCTGCCAGAGGAACGTTCGGTCAAAAATTAAGTTGTTGTATGAAAAACATTTTGTTTTTTAAGGTATCTTGACCAAAGTTGGAATTTATTAGCTTTACTATACTCCTCATATATAGGCAAAAGCCTATTAAGATCGAACCACTATATCATATAGCTGTCATAGGAACGATCGGTCAAAAATTAAGTTGTTCTATAAAAAAACATTTTGTTTTTCAAGATATCTTGACCAAAGTTGGAATTTATTAGTTTTACTATACTCCTCATATATAGGCAAAAGCCTATTAACTATACCACTATATAATATAGCTGCCATAGGAACAATCGGTCGAAAACCGGGTTTTTGATTAAAAATCTTTTTATACCCTTACGAAGGGTATTTTAATTTTATCGTGAAATGTGTAACGCTTAGAAGGAGACATCTCCGACCCCATAAAGTATATATTCTTAATCGGTATCAACAGCCGAGTCGATATAGCCATGTTCGTCCGACCGTCTGTCCGTCTGCCTGTTTCTATGCGAACTAGTCACTCAGTTTTAAAGCTATCTTAATAAAGCTTTGCAGAAGTCCCATTTTCTGTTGCACGCAGCACATATGTCATAACCAGCTGAATCGGACCGGTATATCACATAGCTGCCATAGGAACTATCGGTCGAAAACCAGGTTTTTGATTAAAAACTTTTTTATACCCTTACATCGGGTATTTTAATTTTATCATGAAATGTGTAACGCTTAGAAGGAGACATCTCCGACCCCATAAAGTATATATATTCTTGATCGGTATCAACAGCCGAGTCGATATAGCCATGTCCGTCCGACCGTCTGTCCGTATGTCTGTTTCTATGCGAAATAGTCTCTCGGTATTAAAGCTATCTCAATAAAACTTTCGCCTTTTCTGTAGCACGCATATGTCAAAACCAGCTGGTGCAATCCAGCTATCTGGACCAAAGTCGGCATTTATTAGTTTAATATACTCCTCATATATAGGCAGAATCCAATTAAGTTGTTGTATGAAAAAATATTTTGTTTTTCAAGATATCTTTTATTAAACTCGGCATTTATTAGTTTTACTATTATATATTTTTTACCTGATATATATAATGTATACTATATCATATAGATGCCATAGGAACGACCGGTCAAAACTTAAGTTTTGTATGCGCAAACTTTTTGTTTGTGGATATCTTGACCAACCTCGGCATTTATTAGTTTAACTATGCTCCTCATAAATCTGCGAAAGCCTATTAAGATCGGAGCACTATATCATATAGCTGCAATAGGAACGACCGTTCGAAAAATAAGTTGTTGTATCAAAAACATTTTGTTTTTTAAGATATCTTGACCAAAGTTGGCAATTATTAGTTTTACTATACTCCTCATATATAGCAAAAGCCTATTAAGATCGGACCACTATATCATATAGCTGCCATAGGAACGATTGGTTAAAATTTAAGTTGTTGTGTTAAAAAATATTTTGTTTTTCAAGATATCTTCAACAAACTCGGCCTTAATTAATTTTACCATCATAAATATTTTCCTCATATATATGCAAAATCCTATTAAGATTGGACCACTATATCATATAGCTGCTATATATATGCAAAATCCAATTAAGATCGGACCACTATATCATATAGCTGCAATATTAAAGATCGTTCGAAAATTTTGTATTTATATGGACAATTTTTTTGTTTTTCAAGATATCTTGACCAACCTCTGCATTTATTACTTTAACTATGCTCCTCATATATATGCAAAATCCTATTTAGATCGGACTACTATATCATATAGCTGCCATGCGACGATCGGTCGAAAATTAAGTTTGTGTTTAAAAAATCATTTTGTTTTTCAAGATATCTTGACCAAACTCGGCATTTATTAGTTTTACTATACTCCTCATATATAGGAAAAATCATATTAAGATCGTACAACTACATCATATAGCTGCCAGAGGAACGTTCGGTCAAAAATTAAGTTGTTGTATGAAAAACATTTTGTTTTTTAAGATATCTTGACCAAAGTTGGAATTTATTAGCTTTACTATACTCCTCATATATAGGCAAAAGCCGATTAAGATCGGACCACTATATCATATAGCTATCATAGGAACGATCGGTCAATAATTAAGTTGTTGTATGGACAAATAGTTTTACTATACTCCTCATATATAGCAAAAGCCTATTAAGATCGGACCACTATATCATATGACTGCCATTCGAACGATCGGTTAATATTTAAATTGTTGTATGAAAAAATATTTTGTTTTTCAAGATATCTTGAACAAACTCGGCATTAATTAGTTTTACTATACTCCTCATATATAGGCAAAATCCAAATAAGATCGGACAACTATATCATATAGCTACCATAGAACGACCGTTCGAAAATTAAGCTGTTGTATGGACAAATAGTTTTACTATGCTCCTCATATATCCGCAAAATCCTATTAAGATCGGACCACTATAACATACAGCTGCCATAGGAACGATCAGTCAAAAATTAAGTTGTATTAAAAACATTTCATGTTTCAAGATATCTTGACCAAAATCGGCATTTATTATTATTACTATACTCCCCATATATAGGCAAAATCCTATTAAGATAGGACCACTATATCATACAGCTGCCATAGAACGACCGTTCGAAAATTAAGTTGTTGTATGGACAAATAGTTTTACTATACTCCTCATATATAGCAAAATCCTATTAAGATCGGACCACTATATCATATAGCTGCCATAGGAACGAACGGTTGAAAATTAAGTTGAACAACATCTTGCTTTTCAAGATATCTTGACCAAACTCGGCATTTATTAGTTTTACTATGCCCCTCATATATATGCAAAATCCGATTAAGATCAGCCTACAATATCATATAGCCCATAAAGTATATATATATGTATGTTGATCAGCATCAACAGCCGAGTCGATATAGACATGTCCGTCTGTCTGTTTCTAAGCGAACTAGTCTCTAATTTTAAAAGCTACCTTAATAAAACTTTGCAGAAGTCCCATTTTCTGTTGCACGCAGCACATATGTCATAACCAGCTGAATCGGACCGGTACATCATATAGCTGCCATAGGAACGATTGGTCGAAAAGTAAGTTGTATGAAAAAACACTTTATTTTTCAAGATATCTTGACCAAACTCGGCATTTATTAGTTTTACTAAGCTCCTCATATATAGGAAAAATCATATTAAGATCGTACAACTACATCATATAGCTGCCAGAGGAACGTTCGGTCAAAAATTAAGTTGTTGTATGAAAAACATTTTGTTTTTTAAGGTATCTTGACCAAAGTTGGAATTTATTAGTTTTACTATACTCCTCATATATAGGCAAAAGCCTATTAAGATCGGACCACTATATCATATAGCTGTCATAGGAACGATCGGTCAAAAATTAAGTTGTTCTATAAAAAAACATTTTGTTTTTCAAGATATCTTGACCAAAGTTGGAATTTATTAGTTTTACTATACTCCTCATATATAGGCAAAAGCCTATTAACTATACCACTATATAATATAGCTGCCATAAGAACAATCGGTCGAAAACCGGGATTTTGATTAAAAATCTTTTTATACCCTTACAAAGGGTATTTTAATTTTATCGTGAAATGTGTAACGCTTAGAAGGAGACATCTCCGACCCCATAAAGTATATATATTCTTAATCGGTATCAACAGCCGAGTCGATATAGCCATGTTCGTCCGACCGTCTGTCCGTCTGCCTGTTTCTATGCGAACTAGTCACTCAGTTTTAAAGCTATCTTAATAAAGCTTTGCAGAAGTCCCATTTTCTGTTGCACGCAGCACATATGTCATAACCAGCTGAATCGGACCGGTATATCACATAGCTGCCATAGGAACTATCGGTCGAAAACCAGGTTTTTGATTAAAAACTTTTTTATACCCTTACATCGGGTATTTTAATTTTATCATGAAATGTGTAACGCTTAGAAGGAGACATCTCCGACCCCATAAAGTATATATATTCTTGATCGGTATCAACAGCCGAGTCGATATAGCCATGTCCGTCCGACCGTCTGTCCGTATGTCTGTTTCTATGCGAAATAGTCTCTCGGTATTAAAGCTATCTCAATAAAACTTTCGCCTTTTCTATAGCACGCATATGTCAAAACCAGCTGGTGCAATCCAGCTATCTGGACCAAACTCGGCATTTATTAGTTTAATATACTCCTCATATATAGGCAGAATCCAATTAAGTTGTTGTATGAAAATATATTTTGTTTTTCAAGATATCTTTTATTAAACTCGGCATTTATTAGTTTTACTATTATATATTTTTTACCTGATATATATAATGTATACTATATCATATAGATGCCATAGGAACGACCGGTCAAAACTTAAGTTTTGTATGCGCAAACTTTTTGTTTGTGGATATCTTGACCAACCTCGGCGTTTATTAGTTTAACTATGCTCCTCATAAATCTGCGAAAGCCTATTAAGATCGGAGCACTATATCATATAGCTGCAATAGGAACGACCGTTCGAAAAATAAGTTGTTGTATCAAAAACATTTTGTTTTTTAAGATATCTTGACCAAAGTTGGCAATTATTAGTTTTACTATACTCCTCATATATAGCAAAAGCCTATTAAGATCGGACCACTATATCATATAGCTGCCATAGGAACGATTGGTTAAAATTTAAGTTGTTGTGTTAAAAAATATTTTGTTTTTCAAGATATCTTCAACAAACTCGGCCTTAATTAATTTTACCATCATAAATATTTTCCTCATATATATGCAAAATCCTATTAAGATTGGACCACTATATCATATAGCTGCTATATATATGCAAAATCCAATTAAGATCGGACCACTATATCATATAGCTGCAATATTAAAGATCGTTCGAAAATTTTGTATTTATATGGACAATTTTTTTGTTTTTCAAGATATCTTGACCAACCTCTGCATTTATTACTTTAACTATGCTCCTCATATATATGCAAAATCCTATTTAGATCGGACTACTATATCATATAGCTGCCATGCGACGATCGGTCGAAAATTAAGTTTGTGTTTAAAAAATCATTTTGTTTTTCAAGATATCTTGACCAAACTCGGCATTTATTAGTTTTACTATACTCCTCATATATAGGAAAAATCATATTAAGATCGTACAACTACATCATATAGCTGCCAGAGGAACGTTCGGTCAAAAATTAAGTTGTTGTATGAAAAACATTTTGTTTTTTAAGATATCTTGACCAAAGTTGGAATTTATTAGCTTTACTATACTCCTCATATATAGGCAAAAGCCGATTAAGATCGGACCACTATATCATATAGCTATCATAGGAACGATCGGTCAATAATTAAGTTGTTGTATGGACAAATAGTTTTACTATACTCCTCATATATAGCAAAAGCCTATTAAGATCGGACCACTATATCATATGACTGCCATTCGAACGATCGGTTAATATTTAAATTGTTGTATGAAAAAATATTTTGTTTTTCAAGATATCTTGAACAAACTCGGCATTAATTAGTTTTACTATACTCCTCATATATAGGCAAAATCCAAATAAGATCGGACAACTATATCATATAGCTACCATAGAACGACCGTTCGAAAATTAAGCTGTTGTATGGACAAATAGTTTTACTATGCTCCTCATATATCCGCAAAATCCTATTAAGATCGGACCACTATAACATACAGCTGCCATAGGAACGATCAGTCAAAAATTAAGTTGTATTAAAAACATTTCATGTTTCAAGATATCTTGACCAAAATCGGCATTTATTATTATTACTATACTCCCCATATATAGGCAAAATCCTATTAAGATAGGACCACTATATCATACAGCTGCCATAGAACGACCGTTCGAAAATTAAGTTGTTGTATGGACAAATAGTTTTACTATACTCCTCATATATAGCAAAATCCTATTAAGATCGGACCACTATATCATATAGCTGCCATAGGAACGAACGGTTGAAAATTAAGTTGAACAACATCTTGCTTTTCAAGATATCTTGACCAAACTCGGCATTTATTAGTTTTACTATGCCCCTCATATATATGCAAAATCCGATTAAGATCAGCCTACAATATCATATAGCCCATAAAGTATATATATATGTATGTTGATCAGCATCAACAGCCGAGTCGATATAGACATGTCCGTCTGTCTGTTTCTAAGCGAACTAGTCTCTAATTTTAAAAGCTACCTTAATAAAACTTTGCAGAAGTCCCATTTTCTGTTGCACGCAGCACATATGTCATAACCAGCTGAATCGGACCGGTACATCATATAGCTGCCATAGGAACGATTGGTCGAAAAGTAAGTTGTATGAAAAAACACTTTATTTTTCAAGATATCTTGACCAAACTCGGCATTTATTAGTTTTACTAAGCTCCTCATATATAGGAAAAATCATATTAAGATCGTACAACTACATCATATAGCTGCCAGAGGAACGTTCGGTCAAAAATTAAGTTGTTGTATGAAAAACATTTTGTTTTTTAAGGTATCTTGACCAAAGTTGGAATTTATTAGTTTTACTATACTCCTCATATATAGGCAAAAGCCTATTAAGATCGGACCACTATATCATATAGCTGTCATAGGAACGATCGGTCAAAAATTAAGTTGTTCTATAAAAAAACATTTTGTTTTTCAAGATATCTTGACCAAAGTTGGAATTTATTAGTTTTACTATACTCCTCATATATAGGCAAAAGCCTATTAACTATACCACTATATAATATAGCTGCCATAAGAACAATCGGTCGAAAACCGGGATTTTGATTAAAAATCTTTTTATACCCTTACAAAGGGTATTTTAATTTTATCGTGAAATGTGTAACGCTTAGAAGGAGACATCTCCGACCCCATAAAGTATATATATTCTTAATCGGTATCAACAGCCGAGTCGATATAGCCATGTTCGTCCGACCGTCTGTCCGTCTGCCTGTTTCTATGCGAACTAGTCACTCAGTTTTAAAGCTATCTTAATAAAGCTTTGCAGAAGTCCCATTTTCTGTTGCACGCAGCACATATGTCATAACCAGCTGAATCGGACCGGTATATCACATAGCTGCCATAGGAACTATCGGTCGAAAACCAGGTTTTTGATTAAAAACTTTTTTATACCCTTACATCGGGTATTTTAATTTTATCATGAAATGTGTAACGCTTAGAAGGAGACATCTCCGACCCCATAAAGTATATATATTCTTGATCGGTATCAACAGCCGAGTCGATATAGCCATGTCCGTCCGACCGTCTGTCCGTATGTCTGTTTCTATGCGAAATAGTCTCTCGGTATTAAAGCTATCTCAATAAAACTTTCGCCTTTTCTATAGCACGCATATGTCAAAACCAGCTGGTGCAATCCAGCTATCTGGACCAAACTCGGCATTTATTAGTTTAATATACTCCTCATATATAGGCAGAATCCAATTAAGTTGTTGTATGAAAATATATTTTGTTTTTCAAGATATCTTTTATTAAACTCGGCATTTATTAGTTTTACTATTATATATTTTTTACCTGATATATATAATGTATACTATATCATATAGATGCCATAGGAACGACCGGTCAAAACTTAAGTTTTGTATGCGCAAACTTTTTGTTTGTGGATATCTTGACCAACCTCGGCGTTTATTAGTTTAACTATGCTCCTCATAAATCTGCGAAAGCCTATTAAGATCGGAGCACTATATCATATAGCTGCAATATTAAAGATCGTTCGAAAATTTAGTATTTACATGGACAATTTTTTTGTTTTTCAAGATATCTTGACCAAACTCAGCATTTATTACTTTAACTATGCTCCTCATATATATGCAAAATCCTATTTAGATCGGACTACTATATCATATAGCTGCCATGCGACGATCGGTCGATAATTAAGTTGTTGTATGAAAAAAAATTTTTTTTTTCAAAATATCTTGACCAAACTCGGCATTTATTAGTTTTACTATACTCCCCATATATAGGCAAAATTCTATTAAGATCGGATCACTATATCATATAGCTGCCATAGGAACGATCGGTCGAAAAAAAAGTTGAATGAAACAACATCTTGCTTTTCAAGATATCTTGACCAAACTCTGCATTTATTAGTTTTACTAAGCTCCTCATATATAGGAAAAATCATATTAAGATCGTACAACTACATCATATAGCTGTCATAGGAACGATCGGTCAATAATTAAGTTGTTGTATAAGAAAACATTTTGTTTTTCAAGATATCTTTACCAAACTCGGCATTTATTAGTTTTACTATGTTCCTCATATATCGGCAAAATCCTATTAAAATCTGACCATTATATCATATAGATGCCATAAGAACTATCGGTCGAAAATTAAGTTGTTGTTGCATAGAAGGAGACATCTTCGACCCATAAAGTATATATATTGTTGATCAGCATCAACAGCCGAGTCGATATAGACATGTCCGCCTGTCTGTTTCTATGCGAACTAGTCTCTAATTTTTAAAGCTACCTTAATAAAACTTTGCAGAAGTCCCATTTTCTGTTGCACGCAGCACATATGTCATAACCACCTGAATCGGAC
Source organism: Drosophila novamexicana (assembly GCF_003285875.2). NCBI lineage: Eukaryota > Metazoa > Arthropoda > Insecta > Diptera > Drosophilidae > Drosophila > Drosophila novamexicana. Next base: position 92,893 of record NW_020824962.1, on the reverse strand, counting down.
CGGTACATCATATAGCTGCTATAGGAACGATTGGTCGAAAAGTAAGTTGTATGAAAAAACTCTTTGTTTTTCAAGATATATTGACCAAGCTCGGCATTTATTAGTTTTACTATGCTCCTCAAATATATGCAAAACCCTATTAAGATCGGACTACTATATCATATAGCTGCCATAGTAACGATCGGTTGAAAATTAAGTTGATATATATAAAAACATTTTGTTTTTCAAGATATCTTGACCAAACTCAGCATTTATTAGTTTACCAATGCTGCTCATTTATAGGCAAAATCCTATTAAGATCGGACAACTACATCATATAACTGCCATGGGACGATCGGTCGAAAATTAAGTTGATGTATAAAAAAACATTTTGTTTTTGAAGATATCTTGACCAAACTCAGCATTTATTAGTTTAACAATGCTGCTCATTTATAGGCAAAATCCTATTAAGATCGGACAACTACATCATATAACTGCCATGGGACGATCGGTCGAAAATTAAGTTGGTGTATAAAAAACATTTTGTTTTTTAAGGTATCTTGACCAAAGTTGGAATTTATTAGCTTTACTATACTCCTCATATATAGGCAAAAGCCTATTAAGATCGGGCCACTATATCATATAGCTGTCATAGGAACGATCGGTCAAAAATTAAGTTGTTCTATAAAAAAACATTTTGTTTTTCAAGATATCTTGACCAAAATTGGAATTTATTAGTTTTACTATACTCCTCATATATAGGCAAAAGCCTATTAACTATACCACTATATAATACAGCTGCCATAGGAACAATCGGTCGAAAACCGGGTTTTTGATTAAAAACCTTTTTATACCCTTACAAAGGGTATTTTAATTATATCGTGAAATGTGTAACGCTTAGAAGGAGACATCTCCGACCCCATAAAGTATATATATTCTTGCTCGGTATCAACAGCCGAGTCGATGTAGCCATGTCCGTCCGAACGTCTGTCGGTCTGTCTGTTTCTATGCGAACTAGGCACTCACTTTTAAAGCTATCTTAATAACCAGCTGAATCGGACCGGTAAATCACATAGCTGCCATTGGAACTATCGGTCGAAAACCAGGTTTTTGTTTAAAAACTTTTTTATACCCTTACATCGGGTATTTTAATTTTATCATGAAATGTGTAACGCTTAGAAGGAGACATCTCCGACCCCATAAAGTATATATATTCTTGATCGGTATCAACAGCCGAGTCGATGTAGCCATGTCCGTCCGACCGTCTGTCCGCATGTCTGTTTCTATACGAACTAGTCTCTCGGTATTAAAGCTATCTCAATAAGACTTTCCCCTTTTCTGTAGCACGCATATGTCAAAACCAGCTGGTCCAATCCAGCTATCTGGACCAAACTCGGCATTTATTAGTTTAATATACTCCTCATATATAGGTAAACTCCTATTAAGTTGTTGTATGAAAATATATTTTGTTTTTCAAGATATCTTTTATTAAACTCGGCATTTATTAGTTTTACTATTATATATTTTTTTCCTGATATATATAATAATTACTATATCATATAGATGCCATAGGAACGACTGGTCGAAAATTAAGTTGTTGTATGCACAAACTTGTTGTTTTTTAAGATATCTTGACCAAACTCGGCAATTATAGTCTTACTTTACTCCTCATATATATGCAAAATCCTTTTAGGATCGGACCACTATATAATAAAGCTGCCATAGAAACGATCGGTAGCAAATTAAGTTGTTGTATGAAAAAACATTTTGTATTTCTGGTCCAAACTCGGCATTTATTAGTTTTACAATGCTCCTCATATATCTGCGAAAGCCTATTAGCATCGAACCATCTATCCAGCTATCATATAGCTGCAATAGGAACGACCGTTTGAAAATTAAGTTTTTAATTATCTCGTGAAATGTGTAACCCTTAGAAGGAGACATCTCCGACCCCATAAAGTATATATATTCTTGATCAGTATCAACAGCCGAGTCGATATAGCCATGTCCGTCCGACCGTCTGTCCGTCTGTCTGTTTCTATGCGAACTAGTCTCTCGGTATTAAAGCTATCTCAATAAAGCTTTCCCCTTTTCTGTAGCACGCATATGTCAAAACCACCTTGTGCAATCCAGCTATCTGTACCAAATTCGGCATTTATTAGTTTAATATACTCCTCATATATAGGCAAAAGCCTATTAAGTTGTTGTATGAAAATATATTTTGTTTTTCAAGATATCTTTTATTAAACTTCGCATTTATTAGTTTTACTATTATATATATTTTATCTGATATATATAATATATACTATATCATATAGCTGCCATAACGACCGGTCAAAAATTAAGTTGTTGTATGCACAAATTTTTTGTTTGTCACGATATCTTGACCAAGCTCGGCATTTATTAGTTTAACTATGCTCCTACTATATCTGCGAAAGCCAATTAAGATCGGACCACTATATCATATAGCTGTCATAGGAACGATCAGTCAAAAATTAAGTTTTTGTATGACAATATTTTGTTTTTATGATATCTTGACCAAACTCGGAATTAATTAGTTTTACTATACTCCTCATATATAGGCTAAATCCTAATAAGATCGGACAACTATATTATATAACTTCTATAGGATCGATCGATCGAAAATTAAGTTGTAAGAAAAAACATTTTGTTTTTCAAGATAATTTGACCAAACTCAGCATTTATTAGTTTAATATACTCCTCATATATATGCAAAATCCTATTAAGTTGTTGTATGAAAATATATTTTGTTTTCCAAGATAGCTTTTATAAAACTGGGTATTTATTAGTTTTACTATTATATATATTTTACCTGGTATATATAATATATGCTATATCATATAGCTGCCATAGGAACGACCGGTCGAAAACTAAGTTGTTCTATGGACAAATTTTTTGTTTTTCACAATATCTTGATCAAACTCTGCATTTATTAGTTTTATTATGCTCCTTATATATATGCAAAATCCTATCAAAATCGGACCACTATATCATATAGCTGCCATAGAAACGATCGTTCGAAAACTAGGTTTTTGATTAAAATCTTTTTTTGGTTATCAAGACATCTTGACTAAGCTCGGCATTTACTATTTTCCCGGTACTTCTTAGATACGGGCAAAGCACTATGAGCATTATGAAAAATTTGGGTCTGCAAGGGTATTACATCTTCGGCGTGCCTTCTTTCTTTTTATTTTATATAGCGTTTTCGAAATGCCAGTATGACCTCCTTGTATGGGATAATCATGATATGTTCTTTTATATTCACCGGCTTGAGATTTAAATATTTTATTGTATTTTTTCAAAGATTCCATTGAAGTTAATTCAAATATCTTCTCGCTCGGTGCCAGTTTGAGTTGGCTGATCCCATATATTTTTCAAACCTTTGGAAAAACTGACCTAAGTCAAGTGTTCCATTGGTGTACAGATCGCTAACATATTTTCTTGCTATAATATTTCTTCCATGTTTAAAGAAACATATATTTTTTAATATTAGCAAAGCCACTATTTTTCGTCGTTCATCATTACAAATGACTTCATATACGTTGGGCTTAAAAGCGTTGTCAAGAGTTTGCATTGGCAAATATACTTGATATTCTTCTGCACAGGAGTTTTTCTGTTACTTTGGTGTCTGGTAAATGGAAACTCAACTTGTGTTACAATGACCAATTTGGATTTATACTTTGCTTGAATCGTTCAGACACGTCAAGTTTGTTTGCTGTACGAATTTTGAAATTTAAATACGTATGATTTAGTTGTAATACTGTGCACAATTACACTTGTTGATCAGAGTAGAGACCAGTTTTATAGATAAGATTATTGATCGTATAAGTCACGAACTTTAATTTATTTCGTTTCACAAAAATAACGTAGGTTTAAGTTGGAAATAAAAAAATGTATGTCACGAGCTGTGTATCTTAATCCGATTATTATGTTCAATATCTGGATCAAGACTGAGGTAAAAAAATTGGCTTTAAGTAAAAGCTAAACAATAATTAAAGTTCGTGACTTCTTGCAAAGGCACAGCAGCATTATTTTAGATCGGCTGCAGAAGGCATTTTACTCATGACTTTGTTGGGCTAGCATAATTGAACTTGGCTAATGTGTTAAGCAGATAGCTCCCGACTAGGGAACCCTTAACCTGAATCCTCTGATTCCAACACCAAATAAATTAATAAAAAAAAGTTCCCCTTGTAGGACTCGAACTCGCAACTGACCGCATTACTTGCTGTCGACTGTACTCAACAGGCACACCAGCAAAAAAAAAAAAAAAAATAATAATACTTTCCCCGGTAGGGCTCGAACTCACGACAGACCGCACCACTTGTTATGCCTCTACTCCGCAGCCACACCAACAATTAAGTACTTATGATAAAAAAAGGAACTAAAATAACACTACAAAAAAAATATGCAATTACCATGCTATTAGAATGCAAGGCAGACGCGCATGAATGTGTGTGTGTACATGTATACAGAAATTCTTAAAGCTGCTGCCCCATTCAATTGCGCAGTTGCATATAACCTTGGTTTTTCTTAACCGATCTTTACGAAATTTTCTACAGTATATCTTATTGTACCATAGAATATTTGTGTATTCTGAAAAAATCAATTGGATTTAAATTGTGGTTTAAATTGGTTGGCAATAAAAGTTGAGTTATTAACTTGATTTATAGCTCTGTGGTGGTAGCGGGGAGGTGGCGATAGTTATGAAATGAAAGATACTTGAAATATCTATATTTTACCTTAACCGAGAGCGTTAGTAGGCGTACTAAACCAGAAAACTCTTGCCTCGAGTGTGGCTTTCACTACAAATAATACCCCATAATTTCTTTGCAAATTAAAATTGTTTAAAAATCCTCAAAATCAGATATTGTGATTATTAACCATGTTTCTGAAAAAGTCAATGACTTATTATCTACCGAAATTGCCCAAAAAACAGGATATCGCTATCGATTTTTATCGATTGCTTGGAAACGGAGCAAGTTATCGATTATCGGAAACAAACTCGATCTGCGCGGGAACTAGGAGCATCTACATCTAATTTCAAGTCTCTAGCTCTTATAGGTTCTGAGATCCTTGCGTTCATACATACGGACGGACGGACAACGGACGGACGGACGGACGGACATGGCTAGATCGACTCGGCTATTGATCAAGAATATATATACTTTATGGGGTCGGATGTGCTTCCTTCTGCCTGTTACATATATTTGGGTTTTGCACAAATACAATATACCCCTATACTATATTTTTTAAAACGATACAGTAAGAAATATTTGCCAAATAAAAAAAAAATTGTTTGAAAACAAAAAAAAAAAAAGAAGCAAGTATGAGGTTTTAGGTTGGAGCTCCCCACCCTGAATTCTCTTATTCAAACACCAAATGCAGCTCGAGCTACGCGCTCGTTTGTAGTAATAAAGATAAATTAAAAAAAAAAATTTCCTTGGCAAGGTTCGAACTTGCAACTAACCGCACTACTTGCCTCCGTTTCTACTCAACAGCCACAGCAGCCAAAAAAAAACCTTCCTAGACAGGGTTCGAACTCGCGACTGACCGCAACACTTGCTATGCCTCTACTCAACAGCCACAACAATAATTAAGTAAAATGATTAAAATAGCAGCACAGAAATCTTATTGTACTATAGAACATTTGTGTATTCTCAAAAAGTCAATTGCATTTAAATTGTCCCTTAAATTGGTGTGCAATATTAGTTGGTCTGTTAACTTGATTTATAGCTCTGAGGTGGTAGCGGGGAGGTGGCGATAGGTATGAAATGAAAGATACTTGAAATATCTATAATATTCTCGAAGCAAAATATCATGTTTGTTGGCTCTAGCTCTTATTATTTACCCAATTTGCTAAAAAAAACAGGATTTTCATATCGATTGCTTGGAAACGGAGTAAGTTATCGATAATCGGAAACAAACTTACGAGTTACCGCAGGAGTTATCGAATATACCATACGGTCCCACCCGCCAAGCCGCCGAGAAACGGCGGCGGCAGCACAGCATTGTGACACTATGTTGCAATGCTGATCCAGCACTTTAACACGAAATTTGTTGTGCAATATTTAAAAATATTCAAGTTAATACCATGTTTAAACAAAAATATAAAACAAAGAAATATATAATAATAAATAAATTGATATAAAGCAAACAAATTGTACACCAAAAAATTAATACCAACAATCAAAGCAAGAAAAAAAGAATGTGCAAAATATATACAAACAATAAAACGTTCTGCTTAATGTAGCGTCAGGCCAACCGCCCCCACATCGCTATATACGTATGAAGCCAAACAACTTATTCGATGCGGCCGTTTGGTCGCAGCAACGTGTGCGGTTCGTTGCGTTCAAACAGCGATGGTGACAAATGGTTGGTGCATAGCCAGCCGCGTGGCTAACCTACAACCGCGAGTTGCATCGAACAGAAACGCGGATCAGTTCTGTGTTGAAGAGGTCACGGAAGCAGCTCGAACGAACTCATCGACATGCTGGACGCAACACGAACTGGCCCGAACAGGTCACTGAAGCGTTCGGTAATGCTCAAAGCGGCGGTCCGACGCCTGTATCTGTAAATCTTCCGAATATGTACGAGGCCCAGCCACGTCATACGACGTGTGATACAACAGAATAGAGAGGTCACAAAAAAAATCAACAAGACCAATAATTATATTCACACAAAAATACAGCCAATAAAGGCAAGGAAATCTTGTAAATTTCAAATAAATAAAAGTTTAAAATAAAAAAAAAAAAAAAGAAAACAAAACAAAAGAAAGGAAAATATATATATATATATATATAATAATTGAACAAGTGCGAGTTACATCGAAACGATGGACGCGGAGCAGTTCACTTTGAAGAGGTCACTGAGGCATGTCGATCATTTGCATCGACACGCTGGACGCAACGTGAATTGTTCCGAATAGGTCACTGAAGCGTACGGTTAAGCTCATAGCCACGTCACACAATCAATACTGCCAATATAATAAATAAATAAAAAAAAATGATAATAAAAAAAAAGTAAATTTTCCACAACAAATGAAATAAATTAATAAAACGAACAAACAAATAATGCAAGTACATAATGCAAATACAGCTTTTCCATTTTTGATATACAAACGATGCTATTTAATATTGTACAACAGCCGAAACATAACTTATAAATATTGTAAAAAATACATAAAAAAATTAATACTGTCACAAGTAATTACAGATATTAATACACAATTACACGACTCCAAGAAAAAGAAGCGCTTACAGGTACATTAATCCACACACACACACTTATATAAGTAAGCCTCACAACATAAACACACCACATTACACACCAACTATATATAAGTATCGTTAAGTCAAATTAAGTTAAATAACATAAATTCTTTTAACAAATAAAATCGAATTAATTAACATCAGACAGCTAAAACCAAGAACCAACCCAGAATATAATATTCATACCCACCAAAGTTAGTCTACTATTGGGAAAGTTAAGAAACTTATCCCAAACACATTACACTTGTTTATCGGACATTAAAGAAGATCCCGACAAGCAACTTCAAACTGTAACAAGAATACTCCCCTCCACCCAACCAAGCTTCTATAACAGCAAACCATATGGACTTAGTTTCGTCCCTTGAATCGCGGACGTGATCCGCTTTCTACCTCCTTATGACGGTAATCCTAAACAAGCAAGAGGTTCTAGTCGGGAGCTCCCGACTAGGGGATACCCTGAACCCTCTTATTCCAACACCAAATAAATTAATAAAAAAAAGTTCCCTTGGCAGGGCTCGAATTTGCAACTGACCGCATTACTTACATTCGACTCTACTCAACAGTCACACCAGCAAAAAAAAAAAAATAATACTTTCCCCGGTAGGGCTCGAACTTGCGACAGACCGCACCACTTGCTATGCCCCTACTCAGCAACCACACCAATAATTAAGTACTTATGATAAAAAAAGGAACTAAAATAACATTACAAAAAAAAGATGCAATTACCATGCTATTAGAATGCGAAGCAGACGCGCACGAATGTTCGTGTGTGTACATGTATACAAAAATTCTTAAAGCTGCTGCCCCATTCAATTGCGCAGCTGCATATAACTTTGGTTTCTCTTAACCGATCTTTATGAAATTTTCTACAGTATATCTTATTGTACCATAGAATATTTGTGTACTCTGAAAAAATCAATTGCATTTAAATTGTGGTTTAAATTTGTTGGCAATAAAAGTTGGGTTATTAGCTTGATTTATAGCTCTGCGGTGGTAGGGGGATGTGGCGATAGGTATCAGTGAAAGATACTTGAAATATCTATAATATTTTAGAAGTAGCATATCATGTTTGGTGGCTCTAGCTCTTATTATTTACCCAATTTGCTAAAAAGAAACAGGATTTCGATATCGATTTTTATCGATTGCTTGGAAACAGAGTAAGTTATCGATTATCGGAAACAAACTCGATCTGCGCGGGAACTAGGAGCATCTACATTTATGCTCTATGTATGAATCAAAGGATCTCAGAACCTATAAGAGCTAGAAATAAAGGAAGTCTTGCTTCCCTAAAAATTATGTTTTTTTCATTGTTGAATAAACTTTAGAATTAACTTATACATGTTTGGGTGCTGCTATTGTATTTGCAACATAAATTCCATTATGTATTCTTGGTTTGGAACAAATATATAATCGTTTACTGAATTAATGTCTATTTTTCGAATTACTTGGGATCTGGCTGGCAGAAGAACTCTATTGTTGCCAGCCCTATATGTTATTGGAACATAAATAGAATGATGTAAGTTTTAGGGTCTAATTATTAACCAGTTTTCACTTAGTTTAAAGGCTAATTGGCAATTACATTTTAAATAAGTAAGAGGTTCTAGTCGCGACCTCCCGACTAGGGGATACCCTGAACCCTCTTCCAACATCAAATGCATATATATATATATATATTCTATTTTAGAAGCTATATGTCAAGTTTGGTGACTCTAGCTCTTTATATTTACCAAAATTGCCAAAAAAACAGGATGTCGATATCGATTTTAATCGATTGGTTGGAAACGAAGTAAGTTATCGATTATCGGAAACAAACTCGATCTACGCGGGAACTAGGAGCATCTACATCTAAAATTTCAAGTCTCTAGCTCTTGTAGGTTCTGAGATCCTTTGGCTCATACATACGGACGGACGGACAGACAGACGGACATGGCTAGATCGACTCGGCTATTGATGCTGATCAAGAATATTTATACTTTATGGGGTTGGATATGCTTCCTCCTGCCTGTTACATACATTTGGATTTTGCACAAATACAATATACCCTTATACCCATTTTTAATGGGTTCAGGATATAAAAATAACGTACCGGTAATAATGCCGCCACCAGAACGAAGAGAGAAAACATGAAAACGCTAACTCGAACAGAACCAAACGTCACCAATGTTACTGATTCAGACCAAATCACCCTAACAAACCCAATTTCAATCAAAACAGTACTCAACGTACATACCCTTCATCAAAAAACAATGCCACCCCTGTTTAAGGAATTTTAGATAATACACATTATCAGCTAATCCTATTTCAATTCCACCCATACTTCGACGGATGAATTGGAATGGATATTTTACAACAGTTAAATGCAGTAGTCATTATCTCAAAATTAACACTCAACTTTTCAACATTAAGATGCACATAGAAAACAATACGACTTCAGAGCTTCACATTTTGGACGAATCATCCAAGAACATAGTAAAACTACCCGTCAGCATCGCTAACAGCGCATTTTGGTGCGAAACCACAAAGATTTCCGAAGATGTCCTCATATTTAGAGGACTGTACCAAGCCAAAAATAATTTCAGTCTTATGTAAATAATTACTCACAAGACAAACAGAAACTATGCCTCGACTCAGAATTACAAGTCAATAAATACATCAATAACGATTACACTGAGATAAGTGACATATCCGAAATTAATAATAATAAACCAAAGGACGGTATCATCATAGTTACCCAACTGCGGGCAGACCATCCAAACGCTGAAGAGTTAACAGCGCTAAAGACCTTGCAAAAAATTCCCTAAACTTTTTCATCGAGAGGGAGACAACCTCACCTTCACGAACTTGGTCAAACATAGAATACAGACTACAGACGAAATTCCATTGCATACAAAACCATTCCGATACAGCCTTATAGAAAGACAAGAAATTCAGAAACAAATCACAAAACTTTTAGAACAAGACATAATCAGACACAGTCATTCCCCATGAAACGCACCAGTCCTGGTTTCAAAGAAACCCGACGCTTCAAATAATATGAAATGGAGACTAGTGATCGACTACAGAAAACTTAAGAAATAACCCGTGAAAAGTAAGTAGCACATGCTCTTGACAGGATAGGTACAGCCAAATACTTTACGGTTGTAGATCTAGCTAGTGGATACCACCAAGTTGAGATGGATCCACGGGATATTAGCAAAACAGCCTTTTCGGCAATAGGAGGACATTTTGAATTTCTACGAATGTATTCTGGCTTTCCATCGCGCCTCCCACCTTCCAAAGGGTGATAGACAACATCTAAGCAGAACACGTCAATGACCTAAAGTTAGCATTCGGCAGGTTAAATACAGCAAATTTAAAGTTTCAACCAAAAAAATCAGAATTTTTCAGAAAAGAAATCGAATACCTAGGACACGTAGTAACCGATTCTGGTATAAAACCTAACCCCAACAAGTTAATGGCCTTTAAAGCATTCCCTATGCCAAAAACCAGTCGACAAATCAAATCCTTCCAAGGACTGCTCGGTTACTATAGAAAGTTCATAAAAGATTTTGCAGCAATCACTAAACCCTTGACACAACAACTTAAATTCAAAGCCACAATAAAAATAAGTGAGGAATATACTAAAACATTTGTAGCTTGCAAAACTGTGTAACGACCCGATCCTTCAATACCCCGATTTTCAAAAACCTTTTACGGACGCTAGTAATTTCGCTATTGTGGGAGTATTGTCCCAAGGCAACATCAACCACGGCAAACCGAGGTCTTTCGCTAGCAGAACCTTATCAGACACAGAGGTAAATTATTTAACTGTAGAAAAAGTAATGTTAGCTATAATCTGGGCTACAAAACCATTTCGCCCCTACTTATACGGACAGAAATTCAAAATGGTTACGGATCATAGGCCATTGACTTGGCTTATGAACTTCAAGGAACCAAATTCAAAATTGGTTCGATGGAAACTACAGCTACTCGAGTACGACTACGAGATAATATACAATAAAGGACCCCAAAACTTAGTAGCCGACGCCCTTATCCGCGTCAATGGCGACGTGGATATTAACGACGTTGTTCTCCCCATAAACAAACAACCCTTTAAACGAATTCAATCTACAGTTTGTATTCAAAGTTGGAACACAAGCTGAAATCTTGACTTCCGTACCTTTCAAAAACAAAATCACAAGAACGATATCAGAAAAAAGGTACGATAAATACAATACGACTAATATTTTGTAAAAAATCCTTAAGCCTAACAAAACATGCGCTATTTTGGCACATGACGAAATTTTTAAAACTATTGAGGAAACCTTAAAAGAATCAGACGTGTCACACTACTAAGAGACACGACCTATCTACATTCGGAACCCCGAAAAATCTTATTTACGATCAAGGTTCCGAATTTACAAGCAAACTTTTTAAAGATTTTTGCGCACCATATAACATATTAGTGCACTTTACTTCATTTCAACAATCCTCGAGTAGTTTACTAGTGGAAAGACTCCATTCGTCTCTAACAGAGATATACAGAAGAATTTTAAGCAAAAGAAAAACAGAAAAACTAAACTGCTACCATGAAGACATTTTCTTTGAGACACTGACAACATACAATAATTCTATCCATTCAACAACAAAATATACACCCTACGAGATCTTCCACGGAAGACCGAATATACGAACGCTTCCCCAAGTAACGAACACGATTATATCCTAAAACTTAACAAATTCCAATATATCTACCCCGAGATAAAGGAGAGCATAGAAAACAAAATGGAAAATAAATTAAAACACAACTGAACGAAAACAGAGACCTCCCAGAAACCCTCAATGAAAGCGACACAGTTTTTAGGAAAGAAAATAGGAGAAATAAAATAACGCCTAAACATAAAGTCAAGCAGGACAAAGGTTCAACCTTTATATCACGCAAAAATCAAAAGATACAAAAAATATAAAAGGACAAAATAGTAATTACAGTCATATTTTACAGATTCTGCTGTGCGAAAGCACAGATTATTAAAGTACAACAGCTTGAGGAGCACGAAGGAGTCGCAAAAATAAACCTGGGGAACCCAAGAGCTATAACATCATATAAACATCTTTTACACAAAATAAACACACATAGCTTGTTAGAAAACACAGAAAAGTTGGAAACAGCATTAAATGACCTAAGACAAGTAAAGTTTTCAGGAGAAATTATAGACAGTCTAAAACAAAAATAGACTAAAATAGACTAGACTAAGACTAAAATAGACTAAATAGCTAAGAATCAAAATAAACGCATTACTACCCAAAAAAAAGGAAAAGAGAGGTTTCATAAATGGTCTTGGTAGTGTAATAAAAGTAGTAACAGGAAATAAGGACGCAAAAGACGCCCAATCTATTGCCGATAAATTCAATGTTATTAAAAAAAACGAAAACAAAATTACTGAAAAGTCAACAAACAAATAATATTAAAAATAAACTATTTTAAGATTTAAAAACATTACCGAACATATTAACCAAGAACAAGGTATAATGAATAATTTCATTAAAAATTATAAAAATAACATTTACAAAACATTAAACGTAGAACATAATGAAATTCTACTTCAGTATATAACAAGAATAAATTTTAATATAGCAGAAAGCATCCTGCTAACCAAATTGAATATAATACCCAAGTTCATACTATCCGAAATTGAAATTAGATTTATAAACGAATTAATTTCAAGCCAAAATGTCTTAGTAGAATCCGATGAACACATATAGATCAATAACATTAGAAACTTACATAAATAACTTTAATATAACATTCCATGTAAAAATTCCGATATGTAACAACAAATTTATAAATAATCACACATTTTACCCCTACACAAAATTCCTGATATTACCAAATTACATCTTGTACGATCAAAACGGTCAAATCTTGTACCTTGAAAACAAAAAAAAGTCCATCAGACATTTTTTTGCGAAAACGCATCTACTCAAGCGAACTTAGTCAATATCCACTGCCCTAAGGGCATTCTCTTTGACCAAACGGCAACAAGGATGTCAAGGATGTCGGCCGTCAAGAGGTCATCAGAGAAGTGACGCGACGATATATCTTCGTCTTTAACACTATAAACACCAATGTCACGTCTTCATGTCACAGACCCTTCATAATCAACGGGTCAGCTATTGTAACATTTGACAATTGTACGGTCACAATAAACGGCTTACCATACGATAATACTGTAATATAGTTTGAACAAAGGACAGAGCTGTCCATAGAATCGTTAAAGCAAATGAACATAAACAACACATTCGAAGATTTAAATCTGCAAAAACTCCATCTACAGACATTATCAAGCCAAAACGACCTAATTGTCATGAAGACGACAGCAAACCACCTTTATCTGACAATATCTACAGTATGCTTCTGGACACTCAAAAGAAGAAACATCATCTTCACTCCGGCGGAACCTCCAGCGATGTGCGTTCCGGCCAATCCATCGATGTGGCCGACACTCCATTCCAGGGGGAGAGGAGTTACCGAATATACCATACAGGGTATATATGATTCGGTCCCACCCGCCAAGCCGCCGAGAAACGGCGGCGGTGGCACAGCATTTTGACACTATGTTGCAATGCTGATCCAGCGCTTTAACAGGATATTGGTTGCGAAAGTTCTCGTGCAAGACACTTAAACTGCTGCCATGGCAATTTGTCAGATATGTTGCTAGCTTTTAAGAAACCCATTGTATACATTAAGCTTTACTGAAGATCGAAGAATAAACAGGCACTAGGAAGAACTAAATTTCAAGTCTCTAGCTCGTATAGGTTCTGATGTCCATGCGTTCATTCATACAGACAGACGGACGGATGGACAGAGAGACAGACAGACGGACATGGCTAGATCGACCCGGGTATTGATGCTGATCAAGAATATACATACTCTATGGGTCGGAGATGATTCCTCTGCCTGTTACATACATTTGGATTTTGCACAAGTATAATATACCCTTATACCCATTTTTAATGGGTTCAGGGTATAAAAAGGAACTACAATAGCATTACAGAAAAAAGTCGCTGTTGCCATGCTGTTAGAATGCGAAGCAGACGCGCATGAATGTGTGTGTACATGTTTACAGAAATTCTTAAATCTGCTGCCCCATCCAATTGCGCAGTTGCGTATAACTTTAGTTTTTTCTTAAAAGATGTTTATGACATTTTCTACAGTATATCTTATTGTACCATAGAATATTTGTATATTTTGAAAAAGTTAATTGCATTTAAATTGTGGCTTAAATTGGTTGACAATACAAGTTGGGTTATTAACTTGATTTATAGCTCTGCGGTGGCAGCGGGGAGGTTGCGATATGCATAAAATGAAATATACTTGACATATATATAATATTCTAGAAGCAGCATATCATGTTTGGTGACTCCAGCTCTTATTATTTACCCAATTTGCTCAATAAACAGGATGAAACAGAAATGAAAGCTAGATATAAAGAGTGTTAAGTAGATAGAACAAAAAGAAAAGTAATGGGAAATCACCGACCAGGTGGGGGAAAATGTACAGCCTGTCCGGCAAGCTATTCCCCTGCTGACCAGGAATGGTTCCCGAAGGTATCCTAAAAGCATCGATTTAATTAGGGGTATAGAATGTTAGGTAGAGAAAACGCGAGAAAAGGCAAATTGCCTTTTACAACGAGTTAGATAATTCTCATAACATTGCTAATTTAGAAGAAAAATTTAAGAGGTTCTAGTCGGAAGCTCCCGACTAGGGGATACCATGAACCCTCTTCTTCCATCATTAAATGCATATATATATTCTATTTTCGAAGCTATATGACAAGTATGTGGTGAATCTAGCTCTTATTATTTACCAAAATTGCCAAAAAAAAACAGGATAGCGATATCGAATTGTATCGATTGCTCTTATTATTTACCAAAATTGCCAAAAAAACAGGATAGCGATATCGAATTGTATCGATTGCTTGGAAACGAAGTAAGTTATCGATTGTCGGAAACAAACTCGATCTGCGCGGGTACTAGAAGCATCTACATCTTTATAAGTCTCTGGCTCTTGCTTTATTTAGAATAAATCATATATATTTCTGCTAGGTTCAGCTAACCCGAACCATGCAATGCTTATATATATGTCTTATATGCATGCTCAGCATTCCCACGCGCTACGATCGGCATGTATATAAGTGGTGGATCGTATGACATATGCGCTGGTGTGCTTATATGTTTAAGTGTGATCTTTTGGGTATTTGTATATTTATGATTATCATGACTGAGGGTCACAATGTATATATTTACTGTCATACCAGCATCCTGCATCTTAGGCACCGACAGCAACTTGTGTGGGATGGCTTTGCAAAAAAGCACATTATTCAGAGTAATATTTTCACTAAGATTACTTTTTAGTTTTACTGTACCATTAGCAGTAGCATAAATGAACTCTCCAAATTTTACAAAAGCAATCTCAATTGGTGTTTCCAGGATATATATTCCACAAACAGATTTACACTATTTATCATACGGTTTGACGTTCCAGAATCCAATATGAATGAGACATTACTTTTATCTTTATAATTCATACCCTGCTGTCTCAACATAAATGCAAAACCTCCGATGGGTTGTGCACTTGCTGCTTGGGCTTGTTTATTTCGATGTTTCTAATATGTGCCTGGGCTTAAATTTTGATTTAAAATAAAAAAACAATATTGTACTGCTCGTATCTTCACTAGCATTCTGAAGTTTGATCTCGTAACCAAGTAAGCGATTTTTGATAAATGCTGGGATCAATTGACAAAGTTTCAATGGCAGTTACGACTCCATCAAAGTAGAAGGTAAAGTTGAAAGTAAGTGTAACATTTTTTTGCCCTTCTCAATTTTAGCTTTTGATACTATTAACTTATTCATCAATTCGTAAAATCTATTAAAATGACTCGTAAGTGGAGTGGCGCCATGTAATTTTAATGTTAATAACTTCCTCCGTATGGAAGGTTGCGTTGCTAAACTTTTACGATCGTACACCGAGTATAGCTTATCTAAAATTTCCGTTGCAGAATTATCATTATCAGCAAATGACAGAATAAATTATCTCCAGAGAGAGTTCTCAGCTGAGAGTGATTGACGTGTTTTACTTGTGCTCCAAGATTTTTTTATATTTTTGCACTTTGATCCTGCTTTTTATACCCTGAACCCATTAAAAATGGGTATAAGGGTATATTGTATTTGTGCGAAAGCCAAATGTATGTAACAGGCAGAAGGAAGCATGTCTGACCCCATAAAGTATATATATTCTTGATCAGCATAAACAGCCGAGTCGATCTAGCCGTGTCCGTCCGTCCGTATGTATGAACGGAAGGATCTCAGAACCTATAAGAGCTAGAGACTTGAAATTAGATGTAGGTGCTCCTAGCTCCCGCGCAGATCGAGTTTGTTTCCGATAATCGATAAAAATCGATATCGATATCCTGTTTTTTGGGCAATTTTGGTAAATAATAAGAGCTAGAGTCGCCAAACTTGACATATAGCTTCTAAAATAGAATATATATATGCATTTGATGTTGGAAGAGGGTTCAGGGTATCCCCTAGTCGGGAACTCCCGACTAGAACCTCTTACTTGCTTAAAATGTAATTGCCAATTAGCCTTTAAACCAAGTGAAAACTGGTTAATAATTAGACCCTAAAACTTACATCATTCTATTTATGTTCCAATAACATATAGGGCTGGCAACAATAGAGTTCTTCTGCCAGCCAGATCCCAAGTAATTCGAAAAATAGACATTAATTCAGTAAACGATTATATATTTGTTCCAAACCAAGAATACATAATGGAATTTATGTTGCAAATACAATAGCAGCATCCAAACATGTATAAGTTAATTCTAAAGTTTATTCAACAATGAAAAAAACATAATTTTTAGGGAAGCAAGACTTCCTTTATTTGATGTTAATTTGCAACCGACTAAACTTAAATCAATTCTAGCCCTAATAACCTGTGGCTTAGCGGCAGCGGCGTTGGCAGCGACGTCGCTGCTGATGTTGTTAGCCCGTTGGGCAATTCTTCTTGGAATTTTCGGCGGTTGCCAGTCGGCGCGTGGAGAAAATGGCACAGACACTAAATCAGCATTTTGGTGCACTTCTTATGAGGTGTTCCAATGCTTCATATTAGGACTGTATGAATTTATTTGTTGTTAACTCTTCCCCCTTTGATTTAAGCAAGCGATCATCAGAAGAAAGGTATGTTGTTGGCTTGTGGCTTAAACTGTCTGCACTGTGCTGGGTGGAGTCTACCGATCCAATATTATTGAGCACTGGGATACGTGATAGCTCATCGGCTACAATGTTATCCCTACCTGGCTTATAGAGGAGTTCATAATCGAACTCTTCTAGGTAAGCTTTCCACCTGGGTTAAGGGTTGTTGGTCGGTGTATATTTTTACACTCGCTTTACCGTAGAGGTAATTCTTGAGGGCTTTTTAGGCCCAATTTCTTTCCAACATTTCCCTTTTATTAGTGGCGTAGTTTTCCTCTGATTTAGAGAGAGTTCTAGAGAGGAAACAAATGGGTCGCTTGTTCTGGGATTGGACAGCCCCAACAGCAAAGTTGGATGCATCTGTTGTCAGATGAAATTCTTTGCTGAAGTCCGGGTAATGGAGTATTACCTCATTCGAAACTAGGGAATTTTTTATTTTATTGAATGCTTCGATCGCTTCTTCGTTGAGATTAATGAGCTTTTTATCTTTTGGGTTTTGGACACGCGTCCATCTGCCCCTCTTAAAAGAGAGGTAAGGGGCTTTGCCAGCTTAGCGAAGTCTTTTATAAAACTCCTATAAAGCTGGCGAGGCTAATAAACGATCTTAAATCTTTGAGTGTTTTTGGAAATGGGTACTTCCTTATTGTCTCAATTTTGTTTGGATTAGTTTCTATCCCCTTGTCTGAGATGACAAACCCCAGGAATTCTACTCTGCTTTTAAGGAACTCGCATTTGTCCAACTGACAATTCATGTTGGCTTCTTGTAGAGTTCTGAATATGGCGGCAAGGTGCTGCGCATGCGATTCATCATCTTTGATAAAGATAATGATATCGTCAATATAAATGAAGCATATTTTTCCAATATGCTCAGGAAGGATGTCGTCAAGAGCTCTCTGGAAAATTGAGGGCGCATTCTTGAGACCGAATGGGATTCGTGTAAACTCGTATTTTCCGTTGTTAACGGAGAAGGCAGTTTTTTCTATGTCTGATTCCTTAAGGGGTATTTGATGAAAGCCACTTTTCAAATTTAAGACAGAGAAAACTTTGTTATTGCTTAGCTGTGCTAATACCTCGTTGATTTCGGGAATAGGGTATTTGTCTGCGGTAGTTTCTTTATTTAGTTTCCTGTAGTCTATAACCATGCGATATTTCTTTTGCCCGGAGGCATCTAATTTTTTCGGAACAATCTACACAGGTGAATTGTATGGGGATCGGGAGGGTCGGATGATTCCGTCCTCTAAAAGTTCTTTGATTTGGTTGTGTACTTCGTCTTTTAAAGACATTGGAAATTGGTAAAATTTGGAATATAAGGGGGAGTCGGTTTTTGTTCGAATCTCTGCTCTGACGTTGGTTGTGTATGTCAGTTTTTCGTCCGGATTGGCGAATAGGTGTGGGTGCATTTTAACTAGTTGATTAAATCTATTTTTTTGTTCGTTTGTCATATGTTCTGTCCGTGGAATTGCCATGTTGACCGCCTCTATTTTTTTCTGCTTAATGGGTATGTAAATATTGTTCTTGATTATTAGTAGATTCTTGCTGCTTTGTATCACAGCATCTAGTTCCTTTATCTTATCGTTACCTAATATGGCGTCGAATGATTTTAGGGTGAGTAAGAGAAAGAATTTTATTTTTATATCGTTTCTATTGAAAAGATTAGAGAACTTGTGGTGTGTGATTTTAATGCTTCCGCCGACTGTGACGGCTTCGAAGGGTTTTTCGTTTGGAATAGGTTCAGACACGAATTTCGGTTGGACGTAATTTCGGTTTGGTCCTGTATCTATTAGTATTTTGAGTAATTTTCCGCTCCCCATCTTACATTATTTGTAAGGAAGAGAGGAGCTCTTTATCCTAAAAAATTAATGTCTGAGTGTTCGTATTGGGTATTTTGTCCGTCATCTATTTCTTCTATTTGTTGGGCGTATTCGTTTAATGGCTGCTCGTATTCAGTCTGCTGTTCGTAATTTAACATTGATTGTACGTATTCCTCCATGGTCACATAGTTGTCAGTGTTTTCTGTCTCGGTCTGTTCTTCTCCTGTTTGTATGTTAAAATTTCATTGTTTTTTGTCCGTGGCGTTTGTTGGTGGTGGAGGTCTTTTCCCTACTTGAAAATTGGGTCTATTCATGTAATTTATCATCCTCGTGCGAATGCTTTGGTCCACGTCCATTGGCTCAGGACGTGGTTGTGGGTTTGGTGAGAAGGTCTATTGGGTACGTATACCTGTTGTGGTTGTGTCTGGCAGGTTCGTTGGTTGGGGTATTGTGGAATCGGTCCATTATTGTTGTAAGTCGGTGGTCCATGGTGTGTATTGGTTGACCAAGGTGTATGGATCGGGAGTTGGGGCCTGAAGCTAATGGGTGGTGGCCTAAACGTTGAACGAAAGAAGGCTGAGCTGTTCGGGGTGGCAGTGTAGGTGGTGGTATATTTCTATTTGGGTTTCTGGCATGTGTCTGTTGATTTCTATTCAAAGCCATGTTAGTGCGATAGCTTTGATTTTCTAGTTTTAAACAAAAATCAAAGCTGAAGGTAGATCTGCTGGCTCCTTTATTCCAAAATCCGTCGTAAATCTCCCTGCAAACCTCTAATGAAGGTATCTAATGCTTTATCTTGGTATATTTATGTCAGAAGGGTTTCGGATTCCATATTTAATTAAATGCAACCTACTTTATTTAATATCAGCGACAAGTGGTTGTAAACGACCTGGTAGAATTCTTCTACTGTTTGGTTGTTACCTTGCACTAACATTGTCATCTGATATTCTAATGTTCCCAGATTTCTTTTGTCTGAATAGTGCAGCGTAAGACATTTGGAGATAGCGCTTCAATTCAGGAGAACATTATACGACTCGAGGGCCGTGTCGGCATTGCCAGTGATTTTGTTTCTCACTGTATGCAATATGCCAAAGTATTTTGGCGAACCTGCCTCAGCTGCAAAGGCAGAGAGTATACGATCTACACTCTTCTTCCATGAGCTATACTCCGCTGGATTACCGGAGAACTCTCTGAGGCTTTTAACTATGTCCGGAACTCTGTCTAAGTCATACAAATTATGGTTGGCAGTTATTGTTTGGTCGTCTACGTCACTAAACTCCCTAGAGGGGTTGACTAACGGCTTTACTAATGTCGGCAGTTGTTGTGCCAAAATCTGGCTAACCGCGGCTGCTATCATCTGCTCTGCGTTATTCGCCATGACTCTATTTTGTAAATGTTCGTTTTGTCTGTCGATATGTCGTTGTTGCTGTCTGTTCAAGTTATGCCCGCCTACCTGTGGTTGATCTGATACTATTGGGGGCCTAACTAAATTGCTTCCATTAGCCATAAACGAGATATATTACTTATAATGTATATTTTTTGAGATATTTTTGAATTATATTTAAATCTAGTGTTAATTTTTTACTCTATGTTTTAATTGAATTTTTGATCGTTCTTTGTTTTTTTTTTTTCTTTTTTAAAAACCAGTGGCTGGTTTCTTCCTTCTACTTTGGAGGGTCCTTTGGGAGTCGCACAGTTGGAAATAATTTATACTACTTTTGTAGTCTTTATATTTGTTTATCGTTTTACACTTCTTTATCTTGCTTATTGTTCTACAATATTTAGTATTTATTATTCTTACAATTCTATTTCACTTTTTTGTGTTAGTTGTTCGTTTGTTTCTTTTTTTTTTTGTGTTTCACTTCATTTTTTACTTACAGTACTATTCCTGATGTGGCAACCTCCCCTGCCGGTCCGGATTTCATCTTTTTGAAGCCTTTGGGTATCTACTGGGGATCCTGCGACCAGTCTTCGTTGAGAGTATCCTGCGGGCGGGCCTTACAAGATGCGTTGTCCACCGATGGGCAAAATTGAACAATTAAGTTCTAATTGCCTTTCGCGAATTTCACCAATCGTTGAATTTAATCGACAAAAGTCGCACTGGTTTTATTTTCGCTTATAACCGACTAACGCGCACGTAGAAGCGTTTTGTTCTGTTGTAACGCGAGCCGGTCCCTGCTTGGGCGCCAGTTTATTTCAAAGTTTATTCAACAATGAAAAAAATATAGTTTTTAGGGAAGCAAGACTTCCTTTATTTGATGTTAATTTGCAACTGAATAAACTTAAATCAATTCTAGCCCTAGTAACCTGTGGCTTAGCGGCAGCGGCGTTGGCAGCGGCGTCGCTGCTGATGTTGTTGGCCCGTTGGGCAATTCATCTTGGAATTTTCGGCGGTTGCCAGTCGGCGCGTGGAGGAAATGGCACAGACACTAAATCAGCATTTTGCTGCACTTCTTATGAGGTGTTCCAATGCTTCTTATTGGGACTGTATGAATTTTTTGTTGTTAGCTTATACATTCGCCTTCTAAATACAACTAATTTCGTCCAAAGTAAACAAAATCGAATAAGAAAATTTAACAGATTACGACATTCATAACACTAATCCAGAAAATGGAAGCGAAAAAGTACTTTCAAAGTTAAAGCAAAATTTTCCAGAACAATTCAGAAATCAATTAACAGAATTATGCACCAAGTATAGTGATGTGTTCGGACTGGAAATCGAACCAATAGCGACAAATAATTTTTATAAACTAACATTAAGACTTAAAGATGATGAACCCATTTATAACAAAAACTACAGAAGCCCGCATAGCCAAGTTGAGGTAATCCAAAAACAAGTACGAAAATTAATAAACGACAAAATCGTAGATCCGTCTGTATCCGAGTATAACAGCCCACTCTTGCTAGTTCCGAAAAAATCATTACCAAATTCTGAAGAAAAGAAATGGCGATTAGTAATTGACTATCGCCAAATCAACAAAAAATTACTTTCTGACTAATTCCCACTCCCCAGATGATTGATGACCAGAGCTTAATACTTTTCATGCCTTGAGTTAATGTCAGGTTTTCATCAAATTGAACTTGATGAAAATTCAAGAAATATAACATCTTTTTCAACGAGCAATGGCTCATATCGCTTCACGCGATTACCATTTGGTCTTAAAATAACACCAAATTCATTTCAGAGAATGATGACAATAGCATTCTCGGGCTTAGAACCCTCTTAGGCGTTTCTTATATGGATGATTTAATGATAATAGGATGTTCCGAAAAACACGATTATAAACTTAAATAAACTTAAATATAAAATTAATCAAAAATAATCCTGTCCCTCATGATGCGGACAGCGCGAGACGATTTGTAGCATTCTGCAAAGAATTTTGCATTATAACAGATGCCAGTAAGCAAGCTTGCGGAGCAGTTCTAACTCAGAACCGTGACGGAATTCAGCTCCCAATAGCTTATGCATGTCGTTCATTTACAAAAGGGGAAAGCAATAAGAGCACAACAGAAAAAGAGTTAGCGGCAATTCATTGGGCAATTACCCATTTTAGACCATATATTTATGGCAAACATTTTACTATTAAACCGGATCACAGACCATTGACATATCTTTTTTCTATGACTAATCCCAGTTCTAAATTAACTCGCATGCGGCTAGAGCTTGAAGAATACGACTTCACAGTAGAATACCTAAAGGGGAAAGATAATTTTGTAGCAGATGCAGTTTCACGTATAACTATAAAGGGAACTTAAACAACATAAAGTCCTAAAATTCACTACCAGGCGACAAAGTAGACAAAATAAAAACTGTACTGTAGAAAATTATGAACTTCATAAAAATGTATTCAAGCCCAACGTACATGAGGTCATTACAAATGATGAAGTACGAAATGTGAAAATGACTCATAAGTGGAGTGTATGGAAGGTTGCGTAGCTAAACTTTTACGATCGTACCTAAAATTTCCGTTGTAGAACTATCATTATCAGCAAATGACAGAAGAAAACATCTTCAGAGAGAGTTCTCAGTTGAGAGTGTTTGACGTGTTTTACTTGTGCTCCAAGATTTGTTTCCGATAATCGATAACTTACTCCGTTCCCAAGCAATCGATAAAAATCGATATCCCCCTGTTTTTTGGGCAATATTGGTAAAAAAAAAAAGAGCTCGAGCCACCAAACTTGACATTTAGCATCTAAAATATAATATATATATATGCATATGATGTTGGAAGAAGAGGTTTCAGGGTATTCCCTAGTCGGAAGGTCCCGACTAGAACCTCTTACTTGTTATTTCTAAATTTTTCATTTTGGTGCTTTATTTAAAAAGTGCAAATTGTTGTCTGTTAATTATTGCATTTATAAAACGCGGCGTGAGTTCCGTGTTGCTGTTATTGCCTGTTTTGATTCTATTGCTTTGGTGCTCCCCATATTTCTTGTGCATCGAGCTCTCGCTATTGGTATTGTTTGTGTACGAATAATTATTTTTTGAGTGTTTACTTGCTCTATTTTTGTTTTTTCGTTTTGATCTGCGCTCTTACAACTAGCATTATAATAATTATATTGTGCTGTAAGAAACCTTGCACGTTCAAGCAGGCTGATGATTCTGCACTACCGCAATTTGTTAATTGCTGGCTGTTTGAGAATATGATGCATGCTAAATGTGCAGGTCTCACTCTTAAAATTGAATAATGGCAACTTGGATTTATCTCCAATGTTGTCTTTATCGCCTTCTCCGACCGACTGCCCAATTACCCCTGTTTCAACCCCTGAAGTAGTCCCAGTAGGGCCCGTACCTGAACATGTCCTAGTTATCCAAAATACCTCAGCCCCGTCGGTTCTAGCCGCAAAGGTAGCCAATCATGCTGCCTCTTAAGCTCTTCCAACTCCTGTATTACCTGCAGCCCCATCAGCGCCTACTTTAACGGCTGTTACTCCTCGTAGTCAAGTTTTTGTGTCTCGACTTTAGTCGGACACCACTTCTAAGACATTGGCAGCCTATATTGCTAGCAAATCTTCTGATAGCGTGTCAATTTAATTTCTCCACCGCTCGTGAAATATCATCATTCAAAATAAATATTTCACATGATATGTTCGAAATCATTTGTGATCCCAAATTTTGGCCTCCACACATGATTGTTCACCAGTTCAAGCCTAAAAAGCGTAACCAGCCTGTCACCCTTCCAGTCCCTTCAATACAGGGTACCAGTTCTGCCCCAAAAAACTAGCTTCATCTTCTGACCAAATCTTTATTCATTATCAGAATGTTAGAGGTCTCATTTCAAAACTTAAAAATCTTTACATGGCCAGCACTTCCTTCGACTCGAATAAAATAGCATTTTCAGAAACGTGGTTAAATTCAACCATATCTGATTTGGAGGTTTTTTCGAATAATTTTATTTAGCATAGAAATTATCGGCCGACTTGAAGTGGTGGGGAGTTAATTCCCGTCAAGCTTTCGTTGTTTCAAATCAATTCAATTTCTAATCATTTGATTAGAACACTTGACCTTGTATTTGTTAACGACTACCTTATTTCTAATGTGTCTAGATCCCCTCCTTTATCTCTTCCTGAGGATGTCTATCATCCAACTTTAGAGATTGCAATGCTAAATTGTAATCCTTTCATTTCGTGCTCATCAGCCAATAAGCCCCGCTATTGCTTTCGCAAAGGAAATTATTCTTTGCTGAATCAGCTTATTTATTCAACCGATTGGTCTTTCTTATATGACTCAGTTGATATGAATACAGCCATTAATTTTTTTTACATCACCCTAATCTCCCTCTTAGATGTGTGTATTCCTAAGTCAATTCCTTCGACTACTTTTTCCAAACCACCCTGGTTTACTACCAGATTATCACATCTAAAAAATGTAAAATCTAAATATTTTAAAAAGTTTAAAAAGTCTGGTACGTGTACAGAGTTGGCTAAATATTCCATAGCCAAGTCGAACTTCTTTCTTCTTAATTCTCAATGCTTTGAGAATTATCTAGCACGTTGTAAAAGGCAATTTTCCCGAAATCCGAGACAGTTTTATAATTTTGTAAACTTGAAACGTAAATCTTCAAGTTTGCCATCTTCTTTTTTCTTGGCTTGGATAAAGCTAGCAATGACACTGATTCTGCTACCCTCTTTGCTAATTTTTTCCAATCAACTTACTCTTCAGTCTGTCCTAATACTAATGCTTACCCTTATACTATTTCTTCCGCAAGTTATATACCTCCTCTAATTATTTCACACTCCTCTCTCCTATTAGCTATAAACTCTTTAAAGTCTTCTTACTCTCCTGGGCCGGACAATATTCCTAGTTGTCTTCTCAAGGAGTGTAGTTCTTCCCTTCTTTATCCATTGCTAAAGCTTTTTAATCTATCCCTTGAAACTTCTGTCTTTCCATCTCTTTGGAAAGAATCTTATATCATTCCTCTTCACAAGAAAGGTGGGAAGTCTGATATACGAAATTACAGGGGCATTGCAAAACTGTCCGCTATTCCTAAATTATTTGAAAAAAATAATCACTTCGAATTTTCAGCATTTCTGCAAATCAGTTGTTTCCCCTGTTCAACATGGATTCGTAAAGAATCGGTAAACTACGACCAATCTGCTTGAGTTTACTTCCTTGGTAAACGATGCTTTCCTTTCGAAAATGAAAACTGATGTCATTTACACTGACTTCAGTAAGGCGTTTGACTCTGTGCACCATGACATTTTACTTTTAAACTTGACCGAATAGGTTTCCCCCTGTCTCTTCTGCTTTGGATTAATTCTTATTTAAAAGGTAGGACCCAAAGAGTAATGCTGAGGCTGGTGTTCCTCAAGGTAGTCATCTTGGACCTTTACTCTTTACTCTTTTTATAAATGATCTCCCCTCTGTTATATCACATGCCCGTGTACTCATGTATGCGGACGATGTCAAACTTTTTCTATCATACACTAATCCCCTACATCATTCTCGTCTACAAGACGATTTGAACGCTATGCAACTATGGCGTTCGGCCAATCAATTGCATCTAAATTGTTCAAAGTGCATGTTTATGGCTTTTAATCGTACTACACCTTATCTTGTCAGTTATACAATCGACAATATCCCTTTGCAACGTATACTAACAGTTAAGCATCTAGGCGTAATTTTTGATTCTAAACTCTGTTTCAATCTTCACATAGATACCATCGTTAATGAGGCAAAAGGTGTACTTGGATTCATTAAACGATGGTCTAAAGAGTTTAACGATCCTTTTATAACAAAACTTCTGTACATCTCTCTTGTTCGCCCTATCCTTGAATACTGCTCTTGCAGGTGGTCTCCACAGTATAACAACAGCCAGGATCGTATCGAATCTGTTCAGAAGCAATTTCTGCTTTTTGCCTTACGAGGTTTAAATTGGGACCCTAATCTTCGGTTGCCGTCCTACTCCAGCAGACTGCTTCTTATCAACCTTCCGTCGTTAACCAACCGTAGGACAATTCTCGGTGTTGTCCTTCTACATAAGTTGATTATTGGCGACATATATTCTCCTTTTCTGCTAGGGCGTCTTCAATTCTCTGTTCCGGTTAATCCAACCAGAAATTATCGCCCCTTTTTACTATCTACGTGCACAACAGACTACGCTATGCACAATCCTTTTCGCGTGCTATGTAAAAATTATAATAGTTTGCATCACGTTTTCTCTACCGAAATGTCTCTACCCCTAATAAAATCGTTGCTTTCAGGATACCTTCGGGAAGTCGCTGACCATTCTCAGCTATGAGCAAGGGCATAGCTTGCCGGACAGGCTGAAAAATTTTCCCCCACCGGTCGGTGATTTCCCATTACTTTTCTCTCTGTCCTATCTACTTAACACTCTTTATCTAACTTACATTGCTTTACTTCATTAACAATCTTCTTACTTTCATTTTTCCTATTTATTGTATTTTCTTTATTAATATAGCAAATTAAGATTATTTTAATGTTACTTGAGAACACTTTTTTCCAACTTACAACCTTCCGCTTAATAGCGTCACTGACAAAATTAGCTGTGAAAAGGGGCACAGCTGGCCGGACTGGCAAATAAAACACCTCCATCGGTCGGTGATGCTATTTAGAAAATTGTATCCTTTAACTAGGCTTTTAGCATAAAATTCTATTGTATAATCTATTAAATAATGAGGAAGACACTCGTTTTGTCGACCATTAATAAATAAATAAATAAATAAATAAATATGAAACATATTACTTGTATTAAGGAAGTTTCTATTTATGTTGGGTGATTTTAATTTTCCGAACATCTCTTGGTCATTATTCACTACCGAAAATTATCTGGTGCCCTCAGCACAGCATGAATTTATAAACTGCATGCTTGATCTTTCGTTGTTTCAAATCAATTCAGTTTCTTATCATTTGAATAGAACACTTGACCTTGTATTCGATAACGACTACCTTTGTAATAGGTTCGATAGTAAAAGACGAGAACGTTTTGGTTAGAAGCGTCTGCTCCGTTGTTTTGCTTTATTTAGAATAAATCTTATATATTCCTGCTGGGTTCAGCTAACCCGAAACATGCAATGATTATATCTATGTCTTATATTTATGTGTAAGTAATTTGGTAAATACATATGTATGCAGAAGGTATATCTTGACCACTTGAGCTGCAAAGTGCATGCTCAGCATTCCCACGCGCTACGAAATCGAACCAATAGCGACAAATAATTTTTATAAACTAACATTAAGACTTAAAGATGATGAACCCATTTATAACAAAAACTACAGAAGCCCGCATAGCCAAGTTGAGGTAATCCAAAAACAAGTACGAAAATTAATAAACGACAAAATCGTAGATCCGTCTGTATCCGAGTATAACAGCCCACTCTTGCTAGTTCCGAAAAAATCATTACCAAATTCTGAAGAAAAGAAATGGCGATTAGTAATTGACTATCGCCAAATCAACAAAAAATTACTTTCTGACTAATTCCCACTCCCCAGATGATTGATGACCAGAGCTTAATACTTTTCATGCCTTGAGTTAATGTCAGGTTTTCATCAAATTGAACTTGATGAAAATTCAAGAAATATAACATCTTTTTCAACGAGCAATGGCTCATATCGCTTCACGCGATTACCATTTGGTCTTAAAATAACACCAAATTCATTTCAGAGAATGATGACAATAGCATTCTCGGGCTTAGAACCCTCTTAGGCGTTTCTTATATGGATGATTTAATGATAATAGGATGTTCCGAAAAACACGATTATAAACTTAAATAAACTTAAATATAAAATTAATCAAAAATAATCCTGTCCCTCATGATGCGGACAGCGCGAGACGATTTGTAGCATTCTGCAAAGAATTTTGCATTATAACAGATGCCAGTAAGCAAGCTTGCGGAGCAGTTCTAACTCAGAACCGTGACGGAATTCAGCTCCCAATAGCTTATGCATGTCGTTCATTTACAAAAGGGGAAAGCAATAAGAGCACAACAGAAAAAGAGTTAGCGGCAATTCATTGGGCAATTACCCATTTTAGACCATATATTTATGGCAAACATTTTACTATTAAACCGGATCACAGACCATTGACATATCTTTTTTCTATGACTAATCCCAGTTCTAAATTAACTCGCATGCGGCTAGAGCTTGAAGAATACGACTTCACAGTAGAATACCTAAAGGGGAAAGATAATTTTGTAGCAGATGCAGTTTCACGTATAACTATAAAGGGAACTTAAACAACATAAAGTCCTAAAATTCACTACCAGGCGACAAAGTAGACAAAATAAAAACTGTACTGTAGAAAATTATGAACTTCATAAAAATGTATTCAAGCCCAACGTACATGAGGTCATTACAAATGATGAAGTACGAAATGTGAAAATGACTCATAAGTGGAGTGTATGGAAGGTTGCGTAGCTAAACTTTTACGATCGTACCTAAAATTTCCGTTGTAGAACTATCATTATCAGCAAATGACAGAAGAAAACATCTTCAGAGAGAGTTCTCAGTTGAGAGTGTTTGACGTGTTTTACTTGTGCTCCAAGATTTGTTTCCGATAATCGATAACTTACTCCGTTCCCAAGCAATCGATAAAAATCGATATCCCCCTGTTTTTTGGGCAATATTGGTAAAAAAAAAAAGAGCTCGAGCCACCAAACTTGACATTTAGCATCTAAAATATAATATATATATATGCATATGATGTTGGAAGAAGAGGTTTCAGGGTATTCCCTAGTCGGAAGGTCCCGACTAGAACCTCTTACTTGTTATTTCTAAATTTTTCATTTTTGGTGCTTTATTTAAAAAGTGCAAATTGTTGTCTGTTAATTATTGCATTTATAAAACGCGGCGTGAGTTCCGTGTTGCTGTTATTGCCTGTTTTGATTCTATTGCTTTGGTGCTCCCCATATTTCTTGTGCATCGAGCTCTCGCTATTGGTATTGTTTGTGTACGAATAATTATTTTTTGAGTGTTTACTTGCTCTATTTTTGTTTTTTCGTTTTGATCTGCGCTCTTACAACTAGCATTATAATAATTATATTGTGCTGTAAGAAACCTTGCACGTTCAAGCAGGCTGATGATTCTGCACTACCGCAATTTGTTAATTGCTGGCTGTTTGAGAATATGATGCATGCTAAATGTGCAGGTCTCACTCTTAAAATTGAATAATGGCAACTTGGATTTATCTCCAATGTTGTCTTTATCGCCTTCTCCGACCGACTGCCCAATTACCCCTGTTTCAACCCCTGAAGTAGTCCCAGTAGGGCCCGTACCTGAACATGTCCTAGTTATCCAAAATACCTCAGCCCCGTCGGTTCTAGCCGCAAAGGTAGCCAATCATGCTGCCTCTTAAGCTCTTCCAACTCCTGTATTACCTGCAGCCCCATCAGCGCCTACTTTAACGGTTGTTACTCCTCGTAGTCAAGTTTTTGTGTCTCGACTTTAGTCGGACACCACTTCTAAGACATTGGCAGCCTATATTGCTAGCAAATCTTCTGATAGCGTGTCAATTTAATTTCTCCACCGCTCGTGAAATATCATCATTCAAAATAAATATTTCACATGATATGTTCGAAATCATTTGTGATCCCAAATTTTGGCCTCCACACATGATTGTTCACCAGTTCAAGCCTAAAAAGCGTAACCAGCCTGTCACCCTTCCAGTCCCTTCAATACAGGGTACCAGTTCTGCCCCAAAAAACTAGCTTCATCTTCTGACCAAATCTTTATTCATTATCAGAATGTTAGAGGTCTCATTTCAAAACTTAAAAATCTTTACATGGCCAGCACTTCCTTCGACTCGAATAAAATAGCATTTTCAGAAACGTGGTTAAATTCAACCATATCTGATTTGGAGGTTTTTTCGAATAATTTTATTTAGCATAGAAATTATCGGCCGACTTGAAGTGGTGGGGAGTTAATTCCCGTCAAGCTTTCGTTGTTTCAAATCAATTCAATTTCTAATCATTTGATTAGAACACTTGACCTTGTATTTGTTAACGACTACCTTATTTCTAATGTGTCTAGATCCCCTCCTTTATCTCTTCCTGAGGATGTCTATCATCCAACTTTAGAGATTGCAATGCTAAATTGTAATCCTTTCATTTCGTGCTCATCAGCCAATAAGCACCGCTATTGCTTTCGCAAAGGAAATTATTCTTTGCTGAATCAGCTTATTTATTCAACCGATTGGTCTTTCTTATATGACTCAGTTGATATGAATACAGCCATTAATTTTTTTTACATCACCCTAATCTCCCTCTTAGATGTGTGTATTCCTAAGTCAATTCCTTCGACTACTTTTTCCAAACCACCCTGGTTTACTACCAGATTATCACATCTAAAAAATGTAAAATCTAAATATTTTAAAAAGTTTAAAAAGTCTGGTACGTGTACAGAGTTGGCTAAATATTCCATAGCCAAGTCGAACTTCTTTCTTCTTAATTCTCAATGCTTTGAGAATTATCTAGCACGTTGTAAAAGGCAATTTTCCCGAAATCCGAGACAGTTTTATAATTTTGTAAACTTGAAACGTAAATCTTCAAGTTTGCCATCTTCTTTTTTCTTGGCTTGGATAAAGCTAGCAATGACACTGATTCTGCTACCCTCTTTGCTAATTTTTTCCAATCAACTTACTCTTCAGTCTGTCCTAATACTAATGCTTACCCTTATACTATTTCTTCCGCAAGTTATATACCTCCTCTAATTATTTCACACTCCTCTCTCCTATTAGCTATAAACTCTTTAAAGTCTTCTTACTCTCCTGGGCCGGACAATATTCCTAGTTGTCTTCTCAAGGAGTGTAGTTCTTCCCTTCTTTATCCATTGCTAAAGCTTTTTAATCTATCCCTTGAAACTTCTGTCTTTCCATCTCTTTGGAAAGAATCTTATATCATTCCTCTTCACAAGAAAGGTGGGAAGTCTGATATACGAAATTACAGGGGCATTGCAAAACTGTCCGCTATTCCTAAATTATTTGAAAAAAATAATCACTTCGAATTTTCAGCATTTCTGCAAATCAGTTGTTTCCCCTGTTCAACATGGATTCGTAAAGAATCGGTAAACTACGACCAATCTGCTTGAGTTTACTTCCTTGGTAAACGATGCTTTCCTTTCGAAAATGAAAACTGATGTCATTTACACTGACTTCAGTAAGGCGTTTGACTCTGTGCACCATGACATTTTACTTTTAAACTTGACCGAATAGGTTTCCCCCTGTCTCTTCTGCTTTGGATTAATTCTTATTTAAAAGGTAGGACCCAAAGAGTAATGCTGAGGCTGGTGTTCCTCAAGGTAGTCATCTTGGACCTTTACTCTTTACTCTTTTTATAAATGATCTCCCCTCTGTTATATCACATGCCCGTGTACTCATGTATGCGGACGATGTCAAACTTTTTCTATCATACACTAATCCCCTACATCATTCTCGTCTACAAGACGATTTGAACGCTATGCAACTATGGCGTTCGGCCAATCAATTGCATCTAAATTGTTCAAAGTGCATGTTTATGGCTTTTAATCGTACTACACCTTATCTTGTCAGTTATACAATCGACAATATCCCTTTGCAACGTATACTAACAGTTAAGCATCTAGGCGTAATTTTTGATTCTAAACTCTGTTTCAATCTTCACATAGATACCATCGTTAATGAGGCAAAAGGTGTACTTGGATTCATTAAACGATGGTCTAAAGAGTTTAACGATCCTTTTATAACAAAACTTCTGTACATCTCTCTTGTTCGCCCTATCCTTGAATACTGCTCTTGCAGGTGGTCTCCACAGTATAACAACAGCCAGGATCGTATCGAATCTGTTCAGAAGCAATTTCTGCTTTTTGCCTTACGAGGTTTAAATTGGGACCCTAATCTTCGGTTGCCGTCCTACTCCAGCAGACTGCTTCTTATCAACCTTCCGTCGTTAACCAACCGTAGGACAATTCTCGGTGTTGTCCTTCTACATAAGTTGATTATTGGCGACATATATTCTCCTTTTCTGCTAGGGCGTCTTCAATTCTCTGTTCCGGTTAATCCAACCAGAAATTATCGCCCCTTTTTACTATCTACGTGCACAACAGACTACGCTATGCACAATCCTTTTCGCGTGCTATGTAAAAATTATAATAGTTTGCATCACGTTTTCTCTACCGAAATGTCTCTACCCCTAATAAAATCGTTGCTTTCAGGATACCTTCGGGAAGTCGCTGACCATTCTCAGCTATGAGCAAGGGCATAGCTTGCCGGACAGGCTGAAAAATTTTCCCCCACCGGTCGGTGATTTCCCATTACTTTTCTCTCTGTCCTATCTACTTAACACTCTTTATCTAACTTACATTGCTTTACTTCATTAACAATCTTCTTACTTTCATTTTTCCTATTTATTGTATTTTCTTTATTAATATAGCAAATTAAGATTATTTTAATGTTACTTGAGAACACTTTTTTCCAACTTACAACCTTCCGCTTAATAGCGTCACTGACAAAATTAGCTGTGAAAAGGGGCACAGCTGGCCGGACTGGCAAATAAAACACCTCCATCGGTCGGTGATGCTATTTAGAAAATTGTATCCTTTAACTAGGCTTTTAGCATAAAATTCTATTGTATAATCTATTAAATAATGAGGAAGACACTCGTTTTGTCGACCATTAATAAATAAATAAATAAATAAATAAATATGAAACATATTACTTGTATTAAGGAAGTTTCTATTTATGTTGGGTGATTTTAATTTTCCGAACATCTCTTGGTCATTATTCACTACCGAAAATTATCTGGTGCCCTCAGCACAGCATGAATTTATAAACTGCATGCTTGATCTTTCGTTGTTTCAAATCAATTCAGTTTCTTATCATTTGAATAGAACACTTGACCTTGTATTCGATAACGACTACCTTTGTAATAGGTTCGATAGTAAAAGACGAGAACGTTTTGGTTAGAAGCGTCTGCTCCGTTGTTTTGCTTTATTTAGAATAAATCTTATATATTCCTGCTGGGTTCAGCTAACCCGAAACATGCAATGATTATATCTATGTCTTATATTTATGTGTAAGTAATTTGGTAAATACATATGTATGCAGAAGGTATATCTTGACCACTTGAGCTGCAAAGTGCATGCTCAGCATTCCCACGCGCTACGATCGGCATGTATATAAGTGGTGGATCGTATGACATATGCGCTGGGTATTTGTATATTTTATCATGACTGAGTGTCACAATGTATGTATTTACTGTTATAGTAGGTATACTACACCTCCCTTTTTAACGAAATAACATAATATATGTAGTCACTTAGAGGGT
The DNA here is from genome assembly GCF_003285875.2 of Drosophila novamexicana. NCBI lineage: Eukaryota > Metazoa > Arthropoda > Insecta > Diptera > Drosophilidae > Drosophila > Drosophila novamexicana. The sequence goes on along the minus strand of NW_020824962.1, from coordinate 58,824 downwards.
GTTAGTCTGTATAAAAATATTGAAATTAATAGTAATAGTAATTTTTATATTCTTGCAGAGGGTATTATAATTTTGTCTTGAAATGTGTAACGCATAGAAGGAGGCATCTCCGACCCCATAAAGTATATATTTTCTTGATTAGCATCAACAGCCGAGACGATATAGCGATGTCCGTCTGTTTGTCTGACCGTCTGTCCGTCTGTCTGTTTCTATGCGAACTAGTCCCTCAGTTTTAAAGCTATCTTAATGAAACTTTGCAGAACTCCCTCTTTCTGTCGCACGCAGAACATATGTCAAAACCAGCTGGATCGGACCACTATATCATATAGCTGCCATAGAAACGATCGGTCGAAAATTAAGTTTTTGTATGAAAAAACATTTTCTTTTTCAAGATATCTAGACCAACTTCGGGATTTCTAAGTTTTGCTATACTCCTCATATATATGCAAAATACTATAAAGATCGGACCACTATATCATATAGCTGCCATAAGAACGATCGGTCAAAAATTCAGTTGTATGAAAAAACATTTTGTTTTTAAAATATCTTTACCAAACTCGGCATTTATTAGTTTTACTATACTCCTCATATATAGGAAAAATCAAATTAAGATCGGACCACTATATCATAAAGATGTCATAGGAATGATGGGTCGAAAATTAAGTTGTATAAAAAAACATTTTTTATTAAGATATCTTGACCAAACTAGTTTTACTATACTCATCATACATAGGCAAAATCATTTTAAGATCGGACCACTATATCATATAGCTGCCATAGGAACGATCGGTCGTAAATTAAGTTGCTGTATGAAAAAACATTTTGATTTTCAATGCCTTAACTATTTCCTGTGCTTCTTAGATACGGGCAAAGCACTATAAGCATTATGAAAAGGTTGGGTCTGAGAGGGTATTAGATCTTCGGCGTGCCGAAGATAGCCTTTCTCTCTACTACTATTACTATAATTATTACATTCGAGATTATTATGTGGTTTCACACACTGGTCTTACTGTAGCATTCTGTGGAATTTAATTTTAATCTAAATAAATTTAAATCGTCTGTGACGCTTTCTATATTAAAATAATATATGTTCTCTTACCTGTATATAAAATGTGTTAATTTCCTTAGTCGTTTTCTTTTATATTGAGTAAAATATTTTTTTCAACAGGCGCACCTTAAAGCAGTCCATCGAGAATTCCAATATTAAAAACCGATTAGCTGAAACTCAAAAAGCCAATGAAGCACTTAAACGAATGTTATCGCACATGCCGACAGTGGAAGTAAAACATAAACTTGTTGTGCAACAGGTATGGCCGAATTTTATGATAATATAGTACTTATATATGTTCTTAATCCATTAGCGTATTAATCGTCAAATGGCCAAAAAGCTAAAAACTCTGGCGGCGGAAAGATCCCTTGATGAGGTCGAACTAAATGTTCGGCAATGTACTATTAAAAAATATGCAGAACAACTTAATGGGATGAGGGAATTGGCTCTCACATATGCCACAAACACAGATGGTGTTGAAATTGGAAATAATATGTTAATGGAAAATGATGAAGAAATTAAGAATTTGACCATCGAGAAACAGAAGTTCATAGAATGTGCTCCATACTCTGAAGCTGATACTAACACTTCGTTACTATGTGAAAGAACTTAAAAGAAGGACTATAAACTATTTATAAGGGATAACATTGATACAAATTGTTATTATTATTTTAATAAACGTAGGTTTTAGATAACATATTATTACAGAAGGAAGTAAAGATATTATTATATGGAAGAAATTAAAATATAAATAAGAATAAGATCACCATAGTTATCTCAGAGGTAGTAATCATAGACCAATCGAAATTGTAATAAAATGTCAAACAAGGATATTAACTAAGGTCAAAATGCGAAGAAAAATTTACTTTTTATTTTAATTTTCTTGGTTTTGATCCATTAATATTCATTCAATAAAATTAAAACCTTTTTAAGCAAATGTGTATCATTAATTAGTACGTTGATATTTATTAATTATTATTATATATTATAAGAAATTATGGGGTATTAATTGTCGTTAAAGCCACACTCCAGTCAAACGTTTTCTGCTTTAAGACGCCTACTGACGCTCTTAAGGTGACTTTCCGATGCCGTTATTTTTATATCACACTTTCCTCTTATTTATAAGGTACGCTGGCTGACTACCTCAAAACACATTCACGTTACTACTGGTGTTCCTCAAGGTAAAAAAACAAAAAAGGTTTTTAATCAAAAACCTAGTTTAAGACCGATTGTTCCTGTGGAAGCTATATGATATAGTGTACCGATCTTAATAGGATTTTGCATATATATGAGGAGCGTAGTAAAACTAATAAATGCCGAGTTTGGCAAGATATCTTGATAAACAAAATGTTTTTTCATACAAAAACTTAATTTTCGACCGATCGTTCCTATGGCAGCTAGATTATATGGTAGTCCGATCCAGCTGGTTTCGACATACGTGCTGCGTGCAACAGAAAGAGGGAGTTCTGCAAAGTTTCAGCTTTAAAACTTAGGGACTAGAAACAGGCAGACGGACAGGCGGTCAGACGGACAGACGGACATGGCTATATCGAGTCGGCTGTTGATGCTGATCAAGAAAATATATATACTTCATGGGGTTGGAGATGTCTCCTTCTATGCGTTACACATTTCACGACAAAATTATAATACCCTCTGCAAGGGTAAAAAAATAATACATTAAGAAATATTTGGCAAATAAAAAAAAATTGTTTGAAAACAAAAAAAACAAGTAAGAGGTTCTAGTCGGAAGCTCCCGACTAGGGGATACCCTGAACCCTCTTCTTTCAACAATAAATTCATATATATATTCTATTTAAGAATCTATATCTATATCGAATTTGGTGAAGCTAGCTCCTATTCATACATTCGGACGGACGGACGGACGGACAGACAGACAGACATGGCTAGATCGACTCGGCTATTGATGCTGATCAAGAATATTTATTTATTATGGTCGACAAACGAGTGTCTTCTTATTATTCAATAGATTATACATACAATAAAGAACACAATTTTCTAAATAGCATCACCGACCGATGGGGGTGTTTTATTAGCCAGTCCGGCCAGCTGTGCCTCTATTCACAGCAAATTTTGCCAGTGTCGCTATTAGAGCCTACATCTTAGCAGAAGAATGTAAGTAAGAAAAAAGTGTTCTTAAGTAAAGTTATAAACGAGAAAGAAAGGCTATCTTCGGCACCCCGAAGATCTAATACCCTTGCAAACCCAACCTTTTCATAATGCTTATAGTGCTTTGTCCGTATCTAAGAAGCACAGGGAAAATAGTTAATGCCGAGTTTGGGGAAGATATCTTGATAAACAAAATGTTTTTTTATACAATAACTTAATTTTCGACCGATCGTTCCTATGGCAGCTATATAATATAGTGTTACGATCTTAACAGTATTTTGCATATATATGAGGAGCATGCTATAACTAATAAATGACAAGTTTGGTCAGGATATCTTGAAAAACAAAATGTTTTCTCATACAACAACTTTATTTTTGACACATCGTTCCTATGGCAGCTATATAATGTAGTGGTTCTATATTAGTAGGATTTTGCATATATTTGAGGAGTAAAGTGAACCTAATAAATGCCGAGTTTGGTCAAGATATCTTGATAAACAAAATGTTTTTCATACAAAAAGTTATGGCAGCTATATAATAAAGTGGTCCGATCTCAATAGGATTTTTCATGCATATGAGGAGTATAGTTAAATTATAAAATGCTGAGTTTGGTCAAGATATCTTGAAAAATTAAAATGTTTTTTCATACAACTTAATTTTCGACCGATCGTTTCTATGGCAGCTATGTGATATAGTAGTCCGAACTTTACATGATTTTGCCTATATATGAGGAGTAAAGTAAAACTAATAAATGCCGAGTTGGGTCGAGATATCTTATAAACAAAATGTTTTTTCATACAAAAAGTAAATTTTCGACCGATCGTAATTACAATACCCTCTGCAAGGGTATAAAAAAGTTTTTAATCAAAATCCTAGTTTTAGACCGATCGTTCCTGTAACAGCTATCTGAATGGGATTTTGCATTTATATGAAGAGCATTGTAAAATTTATAATCGTCGAGTTTGGCCAAGAGATCTTGAAAAACAAAATGTTTTTCAAACAACTCAATTTTCGACCGATCGGCAGCTATTTGATATAGTGGTCCGATCTTAATAGGATTTTGCAAATATATGAGGATATATATATATGAAGATATCTTGAACAAACTCGGCATTTTTTAGTTTTACTATACTCCTCATATACAGGCAAAATAATATTAATATTAATATTATATCATAAAGCTGACATAGGAACGATCGGTCAAAAATTAAGTGTTTTGAAAAAATGTTGTTTTTAAGTCATCTTGACCAAACTCGGCATTTATTAGTTTTACTATACTCTTCATATATAGGCAAAATCATATTAAGGTCGTACCACTATATAATATAGCTGTCATAGGAACGATTGGTCGAAAATTAGGTTTTTGTATGGAAAACTTTTTTGTCATTCAAGATATTTTGATTAAATACGGTATTTAAAAATTTCACTATGCTTCCTTCATTTTTGCAAAATCTTATTTACATCGTGCTACTATATCATGTATCTGCCATAGGAACGATCGGTCGAAATCTAGGTTCTTGATTAAAAACCTTTTTTGGTTATCAAGATATCTTGACCAAGCTCGGCCTTAACTATTCCCCGTGCTTCTTAGATACGGGCAAAGCACTATAAGCATTATGAAAAGGTTGGGTCTGAGAGGGTATTAGATCTTCGGCGTGCCGAAGATAGCCTTTTTCTCGTTATTATTAAGTGGTTCCACATACTGGTTTTACGCCGTGTGTAGCATCCTGTGGAATTTAATTTTAATCTAAATAAATTTAAGTCGTCTGTGACGCTTTCTATGTTAAAATAATATAAGTTCTCTTACCTGTATAAAAAATGTGTTAATTTCCTTAGTCGTTTTCTTTTATATTGAGTAAAATATTTTTTTCAACAGGCGCACCTTAAAGCAGTCCATCGAGAATTCCAATATTAAAAACCGATTAGCTGAAACTCAAAAAGCCAATGAAGCACTTAAACGAATGTTATCGCACATGCCGACAGTGGAAGTAAAACATAAACTTGTTGTGCAACAGGTATGGCCGAATTTTATGATAATATCGTACTTATATATGTTCTTAATCCATTAGCGTATTAATCGTCAAATGGCCAAAAAGCTAAAAACTCTGGCGGCGGAAAGATCCCTTGATGAGGTCGAACTAAATGTTCGGCAATGTACTATTAAAAAATATGCAGAACAACTTAATGGGATGAGGGAATTGGCTCTCACATATGCCACAAACACAGATGGTGTTGAAATTGGAAATAATATGTTAATGGAAAATGATGAAGAAATTAAGAATTTGACCATCGAGAAACAGAAGTTCATAGAATGTGCTCCATACTCTGAAGCTGATACTAACACTTCGTTACTATGTGAAAGAACTTAAAAGAAGGACTATAAACTATTTATAAGGGATAACATTGATACAAATTGTTATTATTATTTTAATAAACGTAGGTTTTAGATAACATATTATTACAGAAGGAAGTAAAGATATTATTATATGGAAGTAATTAAAATATAAATAAGAATAAGAACACCATAGTTATCTCAGAGGTAGTAATCATAGACCAATCGAAATTGTAATAAAATGTCAAACAAGGATATTAAATAAAGTCAAAATGCGAAAAAGAATTTACTTTTTATTTTAATTTTCTTGGTTTTGATCCATTAATATTCATTCAATAAAATTAAAACCTTTTTAAGCAAATGTGTATCATTAATTAGTACGTTGATATTTATTAATTATTATTATATATTATAAGAAATTATGGGGTATTAATTGTCGTTAAATCCACACTCCAGTCAAACGTTTTCTGCTTTAAGACGCCTACTAACGCTCTTAAGGTGACTTTCCCATGCCGTGATATTTATATCACACTTTCCTCTTATTTATAAGGTACGACCCGAAGAGTAATGCTGAGGCTGACTACTTCAAAACACATTCACGTTACTACTGGTGTTCCTCAAGGTAAGAAAACAAAAAAGGTTTCTAATCAAAAACCTAGTTTAAGACCGATTGTTCCTGTGGAAGCTATATGATATAGTGTACCGATCTTAATAGGATTTTGCATTTATATGAACAGCATAGTAAAACTAATGAATGTAGAGTTTGGTCAAGATATCTTAAAAATAAACTGTTTTTTCATACAAAAACTTAATTTTCGACCGATCGTTCCTATGGCAGCTAAATGATATAGTGGTCCGATCTTAATATATTCTGCCTATATATGAGGACTAAAGTAAAACTAATAAATGCCGAGTTTGGTCAAGATATCTTGAAAAACAAAACGTTTTTTGATACAATAACTTAATTTTCGACCGATCGTTCCCATTGCAGCTATATGATATAGTGGTCCGATCTGAATAGGTTTTTGCATATATATGAGGAGCATAGTAAAACTAATAAATGCCCAGTTTGGTCAAGATATGTTGAAAAACAAAATGTTTTTTCATACAAAAACTTAATTTTCGACCGATCGTTCCTATGGCAGCTAAATGATATAGTGGTCCGATCTTAATATATTCTGCCTATATATGAGGAATAAAGTAAAACTAATAAATGCCGAGTTTGGTCAAGATATCTTGAAAAACAAAACGTTTTTTGATACAATAACTTAATTTTCGACCGATCGTTCCTATTGCAGCTATATGATATAGGGGTCCGATCTGAATAGGTTTTTGCATATATATGAGGAGCATAGTAAAACTAATAAATGCCCAGTTTGGTCAAGATATGTTGAAAAACAAAATGTTTTTTCATACAAAAACTTAATTTTCGACCGATCGTTCCCATTGCAGCTATATGATATAGTGGTCCGATCTGAATAGGTTTTTGCATATATATGAGGAGCATAGTAAAACTAATAAATGCCCAGTTTGGTCAAGATATGTTGAAAAACAAAATGTTTTTTCATACAAAAACTTAATTTTCGACCGATCGTTCCTATGGCAGCTAAATGATATAGTGGTCCGATCTTAATATATTCTGCCTATATATGAGGACTAAAGTAAAACTAATAAATGCCGAGTTTGGTCAAGATATCTTGAAAAACAAAACGTTTTTTGATACAATAACTTAATTTTCGACCGATCGTTCCCATTGCAGCTATATGATATAGTGGTCCGATCTGAATAGGTTTTTGCATATATATGAGGAGCATAGTAAAACTAATAAATGCCCAGTTTGGTCAAGATATGTTGAAAAACAAAATGTTTTTTCATACAAAAACTTAGTTTTCGAGCGATCGTTCCTATGGCAGCTAAATGATATAGTGGTCCGATCTTAATATATTCTGCCTATATATGAGGACTAAAGTAAAACTAATAAATGCCGAGTTTGGTCAAGATATCTTGAAAAACAAAACGTTTTTTGATACAATAACTTAATTTTCGACCGATCGTTCCCATTGCAGCTATATGATATAGTGGTACGATCTTAATAGGATTTTGCATATATATGAGGAGCATAGTAAAACTAATAAATGCCAAGTTTGGTCAAGATATGTTGAAAAACAAAATGTTTTTTCATACATCTATGTTGTAGTAGGGCGTCCGCAGGGCTTCCAGGTGAACTTTTATAAAATGAATTGTCGTTGGGGGAGCGTTTCTGCTCTGCACAAATTTACTTAGGTTTGAAAGAAAAACACGTTTTGTTCGCTTGAAGGTTATTTTCATCTATTCTATTTTTTCAGAGTACATTACAAGAGTACCTACAAGTGTATTAGTATAAGTGTGGTGAAATTTCAGTACATGTTCCATGTACTGGTTCCGGAGTTACATGGCGGTTGGATGGCGACTGTCGGATACACTTCTTGTGTGAACATGCCGCCCGCCTTGCAGTATTGCAAAAGAAAAAGGGAGAGGGACGTGGCTCTGTTCCTACTATTGAGCACAGGAGCCGGACAATATCCACCCAAAGACCGTGTTTTGGGCCAGTGGTGCGCCGCCAAGACTCGGCAGGACGCCTTGGAGAATTAAATCCGGATATATATCCGAGCCCAAAACCAGATTGGAGATTTCCGGCTGGAACCAGCGATCGTCTGCCAATCGAATGTTGGTGAAGGGCTCGTTCAGTTCCTCGCTGACGGGCTTCGTTGGAGTTTGATACCGGAGATTTGGCATCACTTGCAGGATGACCTCTCGCTGGAAGCTAGAGGTCCTAGAGCTTATTGAAGCCGAGCAAGCGTTGTCTTTACCGACGCGGGTGACGGATAGCCCGGAGGCCTTTGCCAAGGATGCGTCGATAAGACTTACCGGACAGCACGGGTCTAAAAGTGCCCGAGTGTCGCGGGTCGCCTTGCCGTTTCCGAGTCGGATGAGTGCTCTCGGGAGCACGGTTGTCCTTTTGTGTTCCATTAATGATGATAAGGAGATGGAACCAGCGGATGAAGGCGGCGCGGAGCGTCGCGCTTGGGCCTTGGTGCTGCGCCTTGTCTGGGATCGCTCTGGAGATGGCATGCGACGCGCTTCTTGCAAATGAAGCAAGGTGTGATGGTCGCCCTGGCACTTGCGGCACTTGTCCTTGCGGCGACATGACTCCCCGGAATGTTGGTGAGCCAGGCAGTTTGGGCAGTATTTATTAACTAGAACTGCTCGGAGTCTCTTCTCTGGAGACAGCCGCATGAACCGCTGGCACTTGCGCAGCGCGTGGACTCCTCGGCATACTCGGCATCGGAACGATTCCGTTGCCGGTCGGCTCTTGGATCGGCCTTGTTGTTGGCGTGGAGACATCGTGCTGTTACGTGAAGAATGTGAAAAAAAAACATAGTAGACATTACTGATGCGGCTTTATACGGATGGTCCGCAGACCTATGGATCTAGGATTCTAGTCTTTACTGGAAATTTTACTGGATGGAAAATGGAGACTAGATTCTATCGGGAGCAGGATCAGCTTAGAGATAGGTCTCTTGGAGACACCTCGGGCTGTTAAGACGTCGACCACTCGGACTCTTTGGTCGTCGCCAGGATAGGTCGTTTGGATTCGACCTAGACGCCAGTCATTAACTGGAAGATTATCTTCTTTAATAATGACTAGATCGTCCCGTTGTAAGTCTCGCGTTGGAGTTTGCCATTTGTTTCTTTTGTGTAACTCTAAAAGATACTCATGTTTCCAACGGAGACAGAACTGTTGTTGCAAAGCCTTCAAGCGCTGCCAGCGGTTGATGATGGACGCGGCGTTTTCCTTGATCTCTGGCTCTGTGGCGGAAAGTAGAGGACCCCCGACTAGAAAATGACCGGGAGTCAGAGCTAGGAGATCAGTAGGATCTTCCGACATTGGAGATATCGGTCTTGAATTCAGGCATGCTTCAACTTTGGATAGGAGCGTGGAAAGCTCTTCGAAGGTGTATTTGGAGGTCGATGTAGATTTATAAAATAGATTTTTGAAACTCTTTACACCTGCCTCCCACAGGCCACCCATATGCGGTGCACTAGGAGGGTTGAAGTGCCAGGACAGTTTCTGGAGACTGTAAGTGGCCTGGAGTTGAGTCTTAAGCGCTTCTACAAAATCGCGCGAGAGGACTTTGGCCGCTCCGACGAAGGTTTTGCCGTTGTCGGAATGCATTTGACTTGGGCACCCTCGTCGTGCCACAAATCTCGCAAATGCCGCTAGGAATTTTTCTGTGGTCAGGTCAGATGTAGCTTCTAGGTGGATGGCTTTGGTGCTGAAGCACACAAAGACGCACACGTAGCCTTTCGTAATAAGACAGGCTCGACCTGTGTAATTTTTTACATCGAAGGGGCCTGCAAAATCGACTCCTGTGTGAGTGAACGGTCGAGAGAATGTGACTCTCTCCACAGGCAAGTCGCCCATGAGCTGCGTTTGCAATTTCTTTTTTCGGATGACGCAGATTTTGCAGGAATGAATTGTGGATTTGACCAACACCTTCAGCTTTGGAATCCAGTACTGTGATCGTATTAAACGCATCATGAGCTGGTTGCCTCCATGCAAGGATATAAGATGGGTGAAAGCGGTCAAGAGACGCGAATATGCACATGTGTATGGCAGTATGATTGGATGCCGCTCATCGTAGCCGAGTGCTTCGGCCGCTCTTACACGACCACATGCTCGAATAATTCCCTTACCATCTAAAAAGGGGTTCAAATTAAGGATTTTGCTGGAAGTGAGCTGTTTTTTCGTGCTCAAGCAAGTGTACTCTGACGAGTATGCTTGTCTCTGGGTCAGGAGAATGAGTTTTTCTTGTGCATAAGAAATCTCGTTGCTGTCAATTTCAATAGTTGACGGGAGCGACAATCGTTTGCAACGCTTGAAGAAGCGATAGATGTAGGCTAACACTCGCAGGGCTCGATCGAACTTGGAGAAGCGCTCGAGGAAAGAAAATGAGGGAGCCGTGTTTACGAGGTTTACCTTAATCGTACGTTGCTCTATTGTCGTATCTGGGAGGGGATCTGAAGGAATGGGCCATTGGTTCTGAGGTAGGCGTAACCATTCTGGCCCGTGCCACCACAGCTCATTGTTGACTAACGCTTGTGGTGGGGCACCTCTGCTCGCTAGGTCCGCTGGATTGTACTCGGATCGTACATGGGACCATTTATTGGAGTCGGTGGCCTGAGTAATTTTTGCGACTCTGTTTGCTACAAAGGTAGTCCAGGCGCATGGTGGCTTATGAAGCCAAGCTAGCACAATTGTGGAATCTGTCCAATAGAACCAGTCGCCGCCAGCGGAAGGTAGCTGGGGACTGAGTGCAGCGGATAACTCGGACAGAAGTGCTGCTCCGCACAGCTCTAGTCGTGGCAAGGATATCGTCTTGACCGGAGCGACCCTCGTTTTCGCTGTTAGGAGATGTACTGAGATGCGATCTTGTATCTCAGTGCGCACGTAAATGGCGGCCCCATATGCACGCTGCGAAGCGTCACAAAACCCATGGTATTGGATAGTCCCCTGTGGGCGGAATTCGACCCATCTAGGGATGCGAATCGCACTGAGGCCCGGAAACTCTTGCAGAAATAAATTCCACTTAATGAGAAGACTCTCAGGTAGCGGATCGTCCCAGCCCAGTTCTTGGAGCCAGATCTCCTGCATGAATATTTTTGCCTGGATAATGACTGGACCCAGCCAACCTGCTGGGTCGAACAGTTTGGCAATCTGTGAAAGGACTTCACGTTTGGAGACGGACTGTTTGGCTGTTAGCTCGGATGGAGCGAAAAAGAACTTATCGGTGTCAGCTTTCCATCTGATCCCGAGAGTCTTTGCCGAACAGGCTTCCTCGATCTCTAAAAAGTCGGCGTGAAGCAAGTGGTCCTTGGGAATCGCTCTTAGCAAGTCCTTTTCATTGGATGTCCATTTTCGCAAGGGGAACCCGGCAGATTCAAGGGCCTTGCGGAGTTCTGCAATTGCTTGATCTGCTGTTGATTTGGAATGGGCTCCCGCTAGGACATCGTCGACATACATATTGTTTGCGATAATATGACTTGCTAAGGGATAGAGCGAACGAACGTCATCAGATAGCTGATGTAGTACCCGGATTGCCAAAAAGGGGGCACAGTTAACTCCAAACGTGACTGTGCTGAGTTCGAAGTCACGAAGCTCGTTGTCCTTTGTTCGGAACAGAATTCTCTGATAGGGCGTGTGGTTGGGATGCACAAGTATTTGCCGATACATTTTTGTGATATCGGCATTGAACACATATCGGAAGAAGCGCCATCTTAGAATTTGAATGGTTAAGTCGGATTGCAGAACGGGCCCTGCATGTAGCACATCGTTCAGACTTTTACCATTCGATGACGGGTGGGAGGCGTTAAATACTACGCGGAGCTTGGTCGTGGTGCTGTCAGGCTTGTGAACAGCATGGTGTGGTAGATAAAAGTTATCTGAACCATTGCTTGGAGGGACTTGTCGCATGTGACCTAAGTCCAGATATTCCTGGATCACCGCATCGTACTGCTCCTTAAGGGGGGCATTTTTTGCCAGACGATTCTCATTTCGTAGAAATTGAGCTAGTGCGATGGACCTTGAATGGCCTAACTGGATGTGATCGGAATTCTTGAATGGCAGTGTGACCAAGTATCTGCCGTTTTTATCCCTTTTAGTGTTTTTTTGAAAATTGCGCTCACAAAAAAGGTCGGATTCCTTTTCCAGCTTAACTGGAATATCCTCCACCTCCCAAAATTTTGTGAGCAGTTTATCCAAGCTCGCATTTGGATTCAGCGAGACTTGAGTCGAAAAGGATGCGACAAATTTGGCACTGGTCTTAGAAACGGGGCCTGTAAGGATCCAGCCGAAAATCGTTTCTTGACCAAGGAGAGTGCCACATATGTTGGGATAGGAGCCACCTAACAATATGGATGGGAGGATATCGGCGCCGAGAAGCACGTCTATCTGTGAGCTCCTATAGAAAGAGGGATCGGCCAAGTGTAATTTTGGAAGTTCTTCCAAAGCAGTTTGGGGGATGGTGTAGGAGGGCAAATTGCCTGCCAGCTTTGGAAGAACATAAGCCGAGGTTTCAATATGAACCCTGGGCTTTATAGGAGAGCCAATATTAAAATGGCAAAGTTTTTGAGGTTGAGCCGAAATGGCTTGATTCAAACCGGAGACCTGTGCGTCGACGGGTTGATAAGGAAGTTTAACCCTTTTGAACAATCGCTCTGAAATAAAGGTCGCTTCAGACCCAGAGTCGATTAATGCCCGGGCTGTATACTTTGTGCCCAAATGACACACTTGGATGACAGCCGTGCCGAGGAGAACACCATGTGAGTTTGCGGAAAAATAGTTTTGACCGGTAGCTTGGGTTGAAGTAGAAGTGGACTGTATTGGTGAAGGAGGGTTCAAAACTATTGGTGTTGTGGAAGCTGAGGGCACCTGGGGTCTGTCACGGTGGAGTAGCGTGTTGTGACGTCCCTTGCACGTGAAACAACTATGTGCGCTGGTGCAGTCTTTCAACTGGTGCTGTCTGGCGAAGCAGTTTAAGCACAGCTTTTGTTGCTTAATGACGGAAACTCTCTCGGGTACGGACATTTGTAGAAAACGCGGGCATAGACGCACGGGATGGTTTTCCTTCTGACACAATTTGCAGTGCTGTGGCTTTGCAGTCACTGTTGCTTCGAAGGTTCTCAGGTGGTTGGACTCTTTTCTTGTGGGTTTGGACTGGAGTGGCGTATGTGCGGTAGGTCGTACATCCTCTATCGCCTCCAAGGTGCGATATCGGTCGATCAGAAATAAATTCATCTCGGACCATTGAGGGATCGCTGCCTTATCGTGGAGCGATTGTTCCCATAACGACAGCGTGAGCTTAGGCAATTTAGAGGAGCACAAGAAAATTAGCAGACAATCCCAATTTTCGGTGCTCACCCTGGACAAGTCAAGAGCCGTTAAACATCCCTGGATTGTGCCCTGAAGCTCTTTAAGGGCGGCTCCAGACTCTTGTGTTGCTGAGGGGAGATTGAAAAGAATTTTCAATTGACTATTGACTAATAGTCGCTTATTCTCAAATCTCTCCGTCAGGCTCGCCCACGCTGACTGAAAGCCGTCATTCGTGAGCGGGGACTTGGAGACAATTGCTCTAGCTTCGCCGCTGGTTTTGGAATTAAGATGGAACAATTTTTCCACCGGCGTCAATCTTGGATTGTTAATATAAACAGCTGTAAACAAGTCTCGGAAAGTAGGCCAGCGTAGGTAATCCCCACTGAAAACTTCAGTGTCGCATGGCGGGAGACTGCAACCCCTGGACATGGAGAAGTTGGAGGGGGGTTGGTCAGCTTGTCTATTTAACGCCGTGGCTCTTTCTATTTTTTCGCTTAGTTGAGCCGCACATCGCTCGTAAACGGAGTACGAGTAATCATATTTAGCTTGCATAGCCACCAGGTCACTGCTGCTGCAAGCGCCTTGGTTGAGAGCTTTGGAACATAACTCGTACTCGCGTTCTACCTTTTCCCATAAAGTCTTAATCTGATCTCGTCGGACTTGGAGAGTGAACAGTGACACGTCACTGTCCGCTGCGTCATTGATCTTCACTTCAAACTGGCCTAGTCGGTCAGTTATAGAAACGAAGTCGTTCAGTGCCATTTCGCTTGACTTCTGCATTTTTTGTGTAGTCGAACGGGTAATTTTTGGGGTAATATCTCTTGTTGGAATCGGACTCACAGTCTTGCGGACGGTTGTGCTGGTACTCTCGACCTTGAGTTTCCCGAAAACTGCTCTAGGTGAGGTTAAAGGTCGCTTTGACTCCTTGACGGACGGTGCTGTGAGTCGTTTTTGGCTGTTTTGATCACCACCGATTGGCATACTAGGCTCTTCACAGAGCCAAAAATTGTACTAACTAGGTGAAATGTGATCAAATACAAATAATTTGAATCAGCAGAGAGAAAACGGAATAAGAAATGGCACAGGAACGATGGAATCTAGATATCGGAATAAAATGGAATGACCGAAATGGTGTGCACTATTGAGTCCAACGAAATCGGAAAATTTTGTTAAATTAATTATTTTACTAATAATTTACCAAATTGATTCTTATTTAGTTTCCTTTAATTGAGAAAAAATCTAATTATTTCTTTATTGAAACACCAGAGAAAAGGATTTATTCTCTTTTGACAAAGCGGCCGTGTAGGGGAAACGGATCGCGCAAAAAAATGATGCTTATCGCTTATTGCTTATTGATGGTTGAGCTCAAGAAGAAGCACGTTTATTCTAAACGCAGCTCAATGAAAAGGTTTTTTGTCATAGAATTATTTATATAAATTGTTATTTTAATAAAAAATCGCACGGATATTCGATTTAATACGCAACTTGGAAACGTCTTAACTTATAATTATGTTTTATAAATTTTTTATAAGAATAAGAAAAAGTAATGTATATGTTTGTATTTTATTAAGTAAACGCAGCTCAATGGCAAGGTGGAAACATACAAAATATAAAAGTTTCACAGAATCAGTTTATCGAAAACCGATCTTGTCATTTTACAACCCTGTTGTTTGTTTACGTTTTACACTTGCCAATTAATTGGTAAAAATAAATATATAAATTAATATTGAAGCTGCTGTGGAGGAAAAATAACAAACGATACACATATAATAGGATGTGTGTGTGTGTATACATGCAGGTGAATTTGCACAGTGTGGTTTTAGTTAATTAAATACCAATTAGAATTGTGTGTTTTTATATATGTATTTAGTGTGTGATTCTTTGGTGAAGGTTGGAATGGAGAAGCGCATACACTTGTTGTTCAACGGAGCGAAAGCCTATGTGTGCAGATATGTCTGGATGTACTTGCGTACATCAATATGGCGATCGATTAAATTTTTGGGTATGCACTTGTACATATATGTATATATATATGTACAGACACCAATATGGCGACCTTATCGGAGTCACTTTCTGTTTTATTTCTTTCAATATTTATCACTTTTTAGACGCCTTAATGGCCACGAACAATATTTTATCTGCGGGTTTTTTTTTGTTGAATTTTTTAAATACAATTGCCCCTCGCTTTAACCACGGACAATGTGAAGCGAAAAAATATGTTCAGACACACAAAAGAATTAATTAACTGGAGTTGCCGGAAATTTGGCAATGGACAAGTTGAGGTAGGTGCACTGCTACTTATCTTGTTTGAATTTATAGCTGTTCCTGGAACCTTTTCTTGCAGATCCACCAATGCTTGCTGGGGCGAACTGGATATACCAAATGTTGTAGAAGTATCCGGCTCGCAGGACCAAATGTTGTAGAAGTATCCGGCTCGAAGGACCAAATGTTGTAGTAGGGCGTCCGCAGGGCTTCCAGGTGAACTTTTACAAAATGAATTGTCGTTGGGGAGCGTTTCTGCTCTGCACAAATTTAACTCAGGTTTGAAAGAAAAACACGTTTTGTTCGCTTGAAGGTTATTTTCATCTATTCTATTTTTTCAGAGTACATTACAAGAGTACCTACAAGTGTATTAGTATAAGTGTGGTGAAATTTCAGTACATGTTCCATGTACTGGTTCCGGAGTTACATGGCGGTTGGATGGCGACTGTCGGATACACTTCTTGTGTGAACAATACCCTTATACCCATTTTTAATGGGTTCAGGGTATAATAAAATTTTAGTTGATAATTTTTATGAAAAGATATTTTATTTTTTTTTTTATTTTATTTTTTCACAAATTGCAGCTGAGTATATAGAGACATGAAAATATTAGTTTTTGTAGAATGTTGGGTTGGCTCACATTTCAGTTTTCTTTTTTAAAAAAATATTCTCCAACCTTATTTGTTAGTTTAAAGCCTATCAGTGTTTAGTATTTTTTTCAAGCATTGGTTTCCCACATAGGCTTAAAATTGGAACTTAAAGTTAAGCAAGCAGGGGCATTCGCAATTATGCAGCCCGTTTGCATTGTTTCGCACCAACGCGAAGCTGCTTATCTAAGTGTTGAAGACGCTCTGTGTAGCGTTGTCGGTCTGATTCATCTTTGGCTAACTGAATCATTTCCTTGAACAGTCGCCGTTGCTGCAAGAGTTTCACTCTCCGTCCATCGTTGGGGTACACCTCTAAGGCCATTTGCAGGCTGACGCATCCCTTTGCTCAACGGGAGCAGCCTCTTCCAGTCCATCGTTGCTCATTTACCTCTCGGTATCTGCTGCTGTCCGGGGCCTATGGGCTCAGGCGGTGCCGGTGCTGGTCATCGCACAGGCTGTCTTTGGTTTTCTCGTTCGTGTTATCTGTTAAGTTGATTCTGTTGTTGTTAAATTTGAAATTGTTTTCTCGGTTGTTGTCGTTGATTAAGATTCTGTTGCTTGTCACTTTCGACTTATAAGACATGTTGCTTAATGTTTATTGCAATTTTTGTTCATATTATTAATCAATCTTTGTTTTTGACGCACTCTCATTATGCACTATTATTAATTTATTTTAATTAATTTTTTTTTTATTTTTCGCACAACAATTTTAACATTTTAATTTTTACTCATTACATTTTTTTTTTTAACACAAGCTGCAAACCACTGTCACGGTCGCCATGTAATAACTCCTGGCAGGATTGCCATGTAATAACTTTGAAATAATAAGTTCGAACACAGTCCGTTTGAGATTGGAGCGTCTGCTCCGTTCTGTTACTTTATTGAGAGTTGTTATTATATGTTCATGTTGGGTTCAACTAGCCGGAAACATGCAATGTTTATATGTATGTATAAGTATGTTGGTAAATACATATGTATGCAGAAGGCATGCATATGTTGTGTATGGTTTCACTGCTTGAGCTGCAAAGTGCATGCTCAGCATTCCCATGCGCCACGATCGGCTTATGTATAAGCGATGGATCGTATTGCTTGTGCGCTGGAATGTTTATGTAATTCTAAGCGGATTGTTATATATATAAATATGCTACAGCAGTGCACTTTGCTAACATTCCGACATTCTGCCCGGCCAGCAGCGGTAACTTGACAGTTGCCTATGTCGCAAGCGACAGTGTTGGCGTATGCTGATTCGGCTTGCCGGATATAGTAGCTGAGACTTATGCGCCTAGCCTTTGGGTTCAGATCCAATTCAATGTTCCTATTCTAGTTTAGTTTTGTTTCCAACTTTTTAAGAACAGCTTCTATAAATATACTGCTACTTGCCGTCATCAATCCGTTATACTAATTATTTCATTGCTGAGCCACAAGGCCAGTGATTTGGAAAGCTAGTTGCTTTCCGAACATAATCTACAAGGAATATAACCTTACCAATCTCATCACCTATGACGAGGATCCGAATATACAACATCAATATCTACAATTGAGAAATCAAATAACTGGTGCCCAACCAACGATAATCTACACCCTTAGAAATGTTTAAAAACTTATGTCCCCCCAAATTTTTTTCAAATCATTGAAACCTGAATTTAAATCAAACTGCTGAATACAGCAAAAGTGTACTGTGAATATATCAAGCCATTCTTAAAAAAACAAAACCACAAAAAAATATTTACATTTGTGTTTCATACTTAAGCGGTCTTGTCGCTGCAGCATCAAAATTTAGTTGTAAACTAGTAGTGCGATTAGAAGCAATTAAAAATATTAAAGCAGAGCGCGACAGGGAAACAGACCGGCAGCCAGAGGAAAGCGACTATCAAAAAAGAAAACCAAGGGCAAGCCCCAGAGCCAATGGAAGTTGATTTATCTTGTAAATGTAGGCAAGCCATCAATTTTCCCAAGCCACAAACTAGTGGAGAATACGCCCAAAAAAGTCCAAAAACGTCAGATAGGGTAACAGGACCAAGGCGGCAGCGACTGAATAAGGCCTCTAACCAATATTCTCAAAGGAGAAAATGGCACGCTGAGCAAGCATATGTCCAATAAGGTCACATTGATTTTGACGACACTCAACGTAATGCTTTCGAAAGACTGAGGTATATCCTGGCATCAGAAGATGTCATACTTATTTACCCAGACTTCAAGCAGCCCTTTGACCTAACTACTGACGCCTCAATGGATGGCATCGGTGCAGTCCTATCCCAAGGGGGCAGACCACTTTCCATGATTTAACGCACGCTAAAGCAAAGCGAGACACACTACGCCACGAATGAGCGACAGTTGTTAGCTATTGTCTGGGCGGATGCCCTGTCTCGTCAAAATGTAAACGCCTTACAAAACGATATACAGTCAGACGCTGCAACGATTCACAGCGAAATGTCATTGACCTACACGATCAAAACGACTGAAAAGCCTTTAAACTGATGCAAAAATCAAACTGTTCTCGGAGAAGCGAAATTCCCATTGAAACGAGCTATCATACTCTTAAGCCAAAAAATCGCCACCTTTTAAACTTCACAGACAAAAACACCCTATTCAAAACAAATAGGCCACTCATCAGCACTAGCCAGTTTACACATGATTTGTTGCTAAATTTTCCGACAACCAAATTCTGGCACTTCAAAAAAATAGTGGTCGACCACCGACCCCATATAGTTTCACCACCGAACAGAGCCGCATGCACAGAGCCGCCCAGGAAAATACTCAACAAATCCTTCGCGATCATTATTTTCCACAAATGACAAAGTTGGTCAACGAAGTAGTAACAAATTGCAAAATATGCACTACTGCAAAGTACACTAGGCATCCCAAAAAACAAATACTTGGTGAGACACCAATTCCATCATACCAGCTGAAGAAATACTCCACATTGATATCTTTTCAACTGACAAAAAAATATTTCTTACTTGCATTGACAAATTCTCGAAATTCGTCGTGGTACAACTACTGGCAACTCGCCCAATAATGGATGTAAAACCGCCCATCATCCAGCTGTTGAATTTATTTCCACAGACCAAGACAATTTATTGCGATAACGAATCTTCTTTTAATTCAGAAACTATCAGGGCGCTGTTAAAAAACGGGTACGACGTCGACATTGTGAAGGCGCCATCACTACACAGTTGCTCAAATGGCCAAGTCGAAAGTTTTCACAGCACATAGCGAGAGCCTTTAGCCTAAAAAAATGTCTGACGAAGTCGAATTGATACTAAGGGCAACAATCGCGTTCAACCGATCCATACATTCGGTCACAGACCAAACACCCATTATACACGCAGCATCTAATGAACTTAGGCAGGCCATTACTAATAACTAACTAATAAAATTGCAGCACGATAGCATTGAAAGATCCAACCGAATAGACAAAACAGGCTATTTGAGGTAGGCGAAAAAGTTTTCGTAAAAAATAACAGAAGATTAGGAAATAAGTTAACACAGCTTTGCACAAAAGAAACAACTCAAGCAGATCTGGGAACGTGTGGTCCATAAGGACAACCTCAAATGATTGTTGCCCTCAAGTAAAAATCACATTAGAATGTTACGAGTTTAAGCGCATAACAATTCCATTCTTTGCTTCTTGTACTTTTACAGGATTGGACTTGCAATCCTACTAGTGTTAGGAGTAATACTGGTATGGGAGCAACGAGATTTTGAAGCACTCAAGCAATTTAACAGATCTCGCTTGCATAGCAGATGATATAGTAAAATTAACCAAATTATTCCCTCAGTCGCACATGCGAAAACTGCTAGACGTGGATAGTATAGATATTAAAAGTAAGGTGGTCTGAGTCAAATTCAATTGACGCGAACAATAGCAGGTAGTCATTGATACACAAACACAGGCACGATGATCAAAATAATTAAATCTATAAGAAATGAATTGGTTGACACACCGCATTTATATGAAACACTATTAGAAAGAAATAGAATACTAATAAATCAAGTATCGAACTTGATACTCACAATTACACTAGCCAAAGTGGGTATACTAAATCCCACAATATTTGACTCGATGATTTAAAATCAGTTATAAATGAACACCCTGTCAAAATTCCCATAGCCGAATGCGAACATTCTAGCGGTCAATGCATGCGTAACGACGACCTACGCCGCCGTCTGTAAATTGGCAGCACAAGACACCTGCGTACGAGCACTGCACGCCGGCAGCACAGCCCTTTGCCACACGCAGCCAAGCCACCTAAAGCCCATCACACAAGTAAATTATCAACGAGAGTGCTGCCAAGGCCAGCACAGACGATGGTCCAGAGATTACTACAAACGGGACACACCTCGTCACCTTCCTCTCTTCGGCCACAATCAACGGGACAAAATATGTAAGCCAGCGTGAGGTGTTAACCAGATCGCCAGGCGTGGCAGGGTCGCCTCTACTCAGCATCATCAGCCACGATCCAGTGCTAAGCATGCCCCAACTGCAGAGGATGAATAACCACAATCTGCGCGTCATCCAAAGTTTCGAGGACGAATTGACGGCCGCAGTAGGCATCATCATAAGTGTCGTTGGCAAATTGCAAGGCAAGCATCGAAGGAAGTACAGAAGGGCATTAACAGCTATAAAATATCTGAGGACGGTCAAAAGTTTGAGGGGGGAGTACTTAACACATAAGAATAGTCCGATGTATTTCTACAAAAACACTACACATTAACGTCAAAGTTCCCCATTTGCCAGCGGCGTGTACTCAACCACGATAGGTGGTATTTTATGAGTACCCCCAATCGTAAAAATAAACTATCCGTTACCGCATTCAAAGAATTAGCAATATAACAATAAAATTATCGAAAATAACATCAAAATTCTTTCATACACAGGAAATAGTTTTATAAATAATTATAATTTAAATTTATCAAACCAAATAAATTATTAATTAAATTTATCAAATCAAATAAATTATGATTTGAAGTACAATTATTTTAATTCTATTAAATTGCAATCAAATTATAAGGCCGATTACTTCCTTGTAACGGCATTCCAGTCTTTCTTTGTTTCAAGCATCGCAACCTCTACTACTAGGAGCGAGCACCTTTGCTTTTCTACCCGATCGCTTCCGCCTATTATGCCAACTGGCAAAGGGGAAGAAGCAAAGCATCAACTAGCAGCTGCGTCCGCAAGCACCTCCAGAGCTTTTTTCATGTAAAAGAGAAAAATCGTCCCGGACTAAAAGCGAATCATCCGCGTCCACGCCAAATGGAATTGTAAAGGCACCTCTTAGTTCGAGGCTAAGTCAACTGATACAAATCAATCGCCCGCCGTCCAAAGCTAAAAGCGAAGTATCCCTGACTACTGCAGTCGGACGCACTAAGGCAACCATTAGCACAAGAACTAGTCCGATTAACACGCGAGCCAACACCAAAACGGCACCAATATATAACAGACGCGGCCTTAATCTAGTTTATTGCTGTCACTGATAGGCTATGTCAGTTTGAGGTAAAAATAAATACTCCTGGAGGCTCTGAACCGTCTCTCTATATGTGCCAGGTCCGTCGGATCCAAGTGCGAGCCTTGTGGGACAAGGTTGAAAAAGAGTACGAGGTCGGCTCAACAGTAATTTAGGAAGCCGGTTCAATGGACACCATTTCAGTCATGCAGTCCAAATACGACTAACTCAGTATATGAGAGATGCGCCGCTAAACTTAGCGAGCAAATCGACACTACTAACGCCCAAATAGACCATCCGCTCAGTCGGCCATTCCGACATATGATTCCACCGGGTGTCGCTTACCTCCTTGCGACACAGAAATCTTCAGCGGAGATGACATACGTTGGCCCACATTCCGAGACTTCGTTACCGCTTTTTACATAAATAATCCTCTAGGATTATTTAGGAGGATAAACTATTATCAGAGATCTAGAAATTGTTCCATCTCAATGCGAAAACCAGCGGTGAGACTCAGGCGATTGTATCGAAGTAACCTTTGACTAACGATGGCTTTCGATCAGCCTCGGCCAATCTGACTGAGCGTTTTGAGAACCGAAAATTGTTAGTCAACAGCCAGGTCAAGGTTCTTTTAAAAAAACTGGGACCGTATCCTCGTGTTCCTATGAACATAACATCTAAATTACCCAAATTAACACTCTCCTTATGGGAACAGTCCATCTCGAGAAAGAACGACATCTCATTTTGCCTTGAAATGAAAGCATTTCTCTTAGAACGCTATCGCACTCTAGAAGCGATAGAAGAGCTTAAGCCAAGCGCAAATACTCCAGCGCACTCCAGAATTGTTCGCACAGAACGTCCTACCACTAAAAGGATTTACTCATTTGAGAATAAGGTCGCTAACAAGCCGCAAGCCTGCAAATTGTACTCCAGGGAGAATAACCCTGTCCGTCTGTGCCCACGATTTCTCCAAATGCCCGTCAGCGATCGGGCAACTTACATTAAACAGCAAAAACTATGTTTGAACTGTGTGCCTAGGGGTCATCAGTTAAGAGATTGAACATGTGCTCACAATTGTTTTACGTGCAAGGGTCGTCACAATACACTCTTGCTCCATAGTGACACTCCTCTATTGGCCCCTGCGGTAGTCTCCATGCCACAAGCAACAGCTCCCTGCAATCAATCCATACAGTCCTCTCCATCGCAACAAACGAATGTTCACAATTATGTTGCAATTAACACTCACGGTGTTCTCCTAAGCACGGCTGTTGTATATTTTCGTAATTTGGGTGTAAATTATACAGCTCGTGCACTGATCGACTCGGGATCAGAGGCAACATTTATTTCCGAGCCACTCTTCCACTTATCGGGATTAAATCAAGCTGTTGCAGCCCAGCCTACGTCCTACCACATTTGGCAGGGAATCCACCATCATGTTCGATCCCCCAAAGTTTATCAAAAACCCTGCCAAAACTCCATTATTTAAGAACAATAGTGTTATATAGACAAGCGAACCCGAATTGGTACGTGCCAATTTTAACGAAGCGACAATTATTAGGTTTAATTTTAAGTAATGCAAGTGGCCGATGTGTACCAAATGCATGAAGCGAACGAACTTAACTAACTCGATACGCAGCATCGAGGCCTTCGCATAAGTAAATCAAGGGCAATAAAACGATCATTATCATAATCATAAGAGCGAAATTTAGGCAATTGCTTTGCAGAGCGAGTATTATCAGCCGTTATATGCTCTACTAATCGAGGCTTGGCACGAAAGCATCTCATGCATTTTCCAACCACCTTGGATACGGTCTTCCTTCCACCCATCGGCCAATACTGCAACTTCATAAGAAGTGCTCGTGGACCAGCGTGTAAGTCCCGATTGTGAAACCGTGTGATGGGATGGTGACACGGGAGAATTATTGGAAGGCGAGCATTGAAATGCAGCGAAGCGCCCAAGGACTCTAAGAATGCCGAAATCATCCAAAAAAGGGTTAAGTGATGCAGTACAGCTGGACGGTTAAACCACTCTTCTCGATTGCAATGATATGAATTCTTCCCACAGGTGTGCTCTCTGGACGAGTCCTAGTTGGAGTTGGCTCCCATGTTGTATATCACACACTGTAAGTCCAGGTTGCCCTGCTTCTGTGTATGAATTTATTAATATATCCGAATATACGCTGCATTCTATTAAATGAGTTGTCGTATTTACAAGTGGCAGTAATATCAACGAAGGGAGATGACGTAATAAGGACCTTTTCTCTGAGTTCGAGCTCTGTCTTTTCTCACAAGCAAGAAGCAGACCAGTCCAATTTGTTTTTAACTAGAAATTCTGGGCCGAGGACAACAGTGACGATTGATCTAATTCACTAGGCGTAGATCCTCTCTGCCGGGTTGAGTAAAGTAGGCATGTAGCGCCATTCCATGCCATTAGTTAGCTCTTGAACTGCTGACGCGATTAGCCATAAACACATTGAGCTTGCAGGGCTCGTTCCTTATCCAGGATAGGCATACAGAAGAATCCGACCAACAGTAGAATTTTCCATCGAACAGATTCATTTTAGATATCTCACGCATGAGATAAGATAATAAGACGGCGCCACAGAGCTCTAGCTTTGGAACTGTGATTGTTTTCAGAGGAGCTACACGCGATTTGGAACATAACAACTGACAACTGGCTGATGTTCGTCGAGAAAGGAAGAGATTCATTTTTGATATCTCACGCATGAGATTAGATAACAAGTAAGAGGTTCTAGTCGGGAGCTCCCGACTAGGGGATACCCTGAACCCTTTTATTCCAACACCAAATAAATTAATAAAAAAAAGTTCCCTTGGCAGGGCTCGAATTTGCAACTGACCGCATTACTTACTGTCGACTCTACTCAACAGCCATGCCAGCAAAAAAAAAATAATAATACTATCCCCGGTAGGGCTCTAACTCGCGACAGACCGCACCACTTGCTATACCTCTACTCAGCAGCCACACCAACAATTAAGTACTTATGATAAAAAAGGAACTAAAATAACATTACAAAATAAAGATGCAATTACCATGCTATCAGAATGCGAAGCAGACGCGCATGAATGTGTGTGTGTACATGTATACAGAAATTCTTAAAGCTGCTGCCCCATTCAATTGCGCAGTTGCATATAACTTTGGTTTTTCTTAACCGATCTTTATGAAATTTTCTACAGTATATCTTATTGTATCATAGAATATTTGTGTATTCTGAAAAAATCAGTTGCATTTAAATTGTGGTTTAAATTGGTTGGCAATAAAAGTTGGGTTATTAACTTGATTTATAGCTCTGCGGTGGTAGCGGAGGCGATAGGTATGAAATGAAAGATACTTGAAATATCTATAATATTCTAGAAGCAACATATCATGTTTGGTGGCTCTAGCACTTATTATTTACCCAATTTGCTAAAAAAAACAGGATGTCGATATAGATTTTTATCGATTGCTTGGAAACGGAGTAAGTTATCGATTATCGGAAACAAACTCGATCTGCGCGGGAACTAGGAGCATCTACATCTAAAATTTCAGTCTCTAGCTCTTATAGGTTCTGAGATCCTTTGGCTCATACATACGGACGGACAGACAGACGGACATGGCTAGATCGACTCGGCTATTGATGCTTATCAAGAATATATATACTTTATGGGGTCGGAGATGCCTTCTGCCTGATACATACATTTGGATTTTGCACAAATACAATATACCCTTATACCCATTTTTAATGGATTCAGGGTATAATAAGACGGCGTCACAGAGCTCTAGCTTTGGAATTGTGATTGTTTTCAGAGGAGATACATGCGATTTGGAACACAACAGCTGACATCTGGCTGATGTTTTTCAAGGAAATTTAAGAAGCTGTGCCTTCTGAAAACTGCAAAGATCATGCCAAGCTGATGGTGCATGTAGTTCATTTAATGAATAACCTAATGAGCTGCTGAGCCGTCGAAAACGACTCGCAACTTTGTCGTTGAACTGTCTTCTTTAAAGACACAGTGATGAGAAAGAAAGTAGTGACAAAGTGACAACAGTCGACACATGA
This sequence comes from Drosophila novamexicana, assembly GCF_003285875.2. NCBI lineage: Eukaryota > Metazoa > Arthropoda > Insecta > Diptera > Drosophilidae > Drosophila > Drosophila novamexicana. Next base: position 32,991 of record NW_020824962.1, on the reverse strand, counting down.
CCAAGATCCAAGTATTCCTTTAGAAAGTTTGAATATTGAATCTTCAGATCTGGACGATTTTGTAGTTTCCGTTCCAGGGTCAGGAATCGACGAAAGGCTTGGTGGTATGACGTCCCCAGACATTCCAAGCTTCGCTTGAAGGATAAACGAACTGAATATTGGCCACTAGGTAATCTGACATGAGTCTTTCCGAAATGTTATTCACAAATATTTTCTTCCTTTGAAGTGATAGGTGTTATTTCCAAGCAGGATTCTATCTCCCAAAATCTGCGCAGCAATTCATCAGCACGTTCTTCAGAACTTGAATGGAGTTTGCCCGCAGTGTGCTTTACCATTAACGTAGAACCACTCAAGCGCGGTCCGCCTCCAGAAACTACCCAGCCAAGCCGTGTTTTTTGAAGACACGGTAGTCCTGGGAGAAGCCCTATCTGGCCGACGCTGAGAAGGTCGTAAAACAGGCTAGCTTCAAGCAGCAAGTCCACGCTTTGAGGTTTAAAGAAAGACAGATCTGCAAGTTTCATGTTATCGGGAATGTTCCAATTCGTCGTGTTGATAGTAAAACTCGGTTGACTATCAGTTATGTTAGGCGCTACCAGAGCTGTGAGGCATGTGGAGTATTCAGAGACTTGAGACTGTATTGTGATAGTGACCGTATTTCCTTCTGTTTTAAAACGAGAACCTCCTAGACCAGAGACAATGGCTGAGGACTTGTGCTTTATTAGCTGAAGCTGTTGAGCAAGGCGCGACGTTATAAGGCGAAGCTGAGAACCGGAATCCAAAAGGGCACGACAAGGTATCAAAGTGCCGGAGCGATTTTTAACAAAGATCATCGCCGTAGCCAACACGACAACATCACTTCTGAAATAGACGCAGACAGAGGCGTCGTGGTTAGTCTAATTTGGCCGAATTTTTACCCCCTGATGGCTGGGGGCATATTTTGCCATAGCAAAATTTACTGTTTCCATTGTTCGGCATCTCTGCTCCAGAAACGTAGCCATTGCTCCCAAGATGGTTTTAAGTTGACGAAAGACGAATCCTATAGCCTTTCTTCCCACTTGGCTTGTGATGTTGGATCCAGCTTTTGTAAAATAATCTGCACAATGATGCATCCAGCGATCTTATTGGAGTTGCCCATGCTCTTTAATGCGCGAATATGTGCGTTGAATTGGTCGAATTGGTCTTAGCGACACGGCCGATCGATCTGCCCCCTTTTGAGCCACAATATCTCAAGTATATGGGCCTGAAAGACCAACCGTCTATTATTTAGGCTTTTCTCCAATAAATTAAGTGCTATGGCATAATTATCGTTGGTTATTTCCAATGATCGAGTAGCATAAGCGCTGAATCCTTCAGGCACGATCGAAGATGATGCAGCATTTAGATATCTGCTAAATCAAAATGATTTTCTTTGGCGGTTGTGAATATTGAAAAAAAGTCGGCCCATTCTGTGTAACCACCACTGAACGTAGGCAACTTTATTGAGGGTAGTGTCGGCGGTGCCTTAGCTCTAACTGTCTGCGAGGGCAGCACAGACTGGTTGCGAAATGCTCAGCAGGGCAATATTGAGACACGTTTCGCAATTTCACTCCGAACCGAAATTTCCATAGAAACTGCTAACTTGTCGAAGTCCTCACCCAATTGGTTACCGATTTCATCAAAGTCTAGTTTTTCGAGGCTAGTGTGAGTAAGTAAATGAGGTCTGAGGCCGTTCGATTTGCTTCAGCCTAACACTAAGACCGCACGAATCAATTGCACTTAGTAGCGAATTAGTTAGAGCATTTCGAAGTGTTAGCAAACTGTCTTAAATGGAAATGGCTTTGCGCTTCAGAAAAGTCGCCCTGTTTGCAGAGGGCACTGCACTGGAGGTATTATTTTCAGTTGCCATTAGAAGCGCTGATAGAAAGCGTGTGCGAAACTAGCTGAATAACTACCAACGGTGATCGCTAGTACATGCAAACCGTTCAAAGAACAGTAGCTGTAATAACTTTAGCGAACGCAAGTGTCAAGCTTTGTAACGAAGCAACGGCAATAGCTTTTACATAAGTACCGCGCGAATGAGTAAAGACTTTAAGCGACCGAAAAAGTAGGCAAAGCGACGGAGATCGCTTATATGTATATAAAGTGCACAAAACGAAATGTCAGGTGGTGTCGTTTAAGATTATATAATTGAAAATTATAAGTATGACGATGATGTTATAGCAGGGGCATACACGAAGCAACAAGCAATTTCAGCCATTGAACAACTCCGCATGGCACTCGACAGAGCCGGGTTCCCTCTGAGAAAGTCAAGAAAGACAAGGGACCACTTACTGTTCGCGGATTTCTTAGAAATCGTCGTGCTTCATTCTGCCTGTTACATACACTTGCATTATGCACATATACAATATACCCTTTTTAGCCGTTTTAATGGGATCAGGGTATACGAATTGGAAGGGAAAAAATAAAATAGTAAATAACATTATTCAGCAAATAGGTGGACAAAAATCCTTACACTTTTATTGAAGTCAAAAGCAAGTTTGACAAATCTTAAAGGTCGTTAGCGCAAAACAGTCATGCACGTATACTAATACATGACAATAAGGAAAAGTTAAACTGGTCAGAGGTATAAAAAGTATTTATAAGGCTTCGATCAAACTTGATATCAATAACAGAGTAATATAGCTTAGATATAGAAATCCCAACAATTCTAAGCAGCCCCTTTACATTCAAAACAGGTGAAAACATGAATCGACAGACCAGAAGACAGAGCGCGAAGAGATTGAATCGGGAAACAATTCAGATACTGATATAGAGGGAAAAGATGTTAACGATCTAGCAGCTGTCCTAACAGTTGAATTTTCAGATCAAGATTCAGAGTCCGATTTAAATTCCAGTGTAACAGAACAAAAATGTTTTAAAATGACTGACGAATCAGCTGCCCAAGGGGAATTAAGAGAAATTTCACAAGCAGTTCCAGAAAGCAAGCAGTTTCAAAGATTTATTACAGCAATCAAATTGGTCAACCTGACAAACGGACCCTATGCAAGCATTGCAATTGAAGTAATAAAGTCAAAGTTCAAAATGAGACTAAGATCGTAGATATTATTAATATATTGCAGGAGGAAATTGTCGGTGAAACATCGAACCTAGTAAAGCTAAAATGGCAAATGTATACCAATCAGGTAAAACAGCCAAACAATTTACGAATGAAAGCGACAATTTTCAATGGGTTCAGGGTATAAAAAGAAGCTATTTTGTCTACATTTCATAATGATCCAATACAAGGAGGTCATGCATTACAAAAACCTTGGCCAAGGTCTAAACACAATATTTTTGTCAAAAATCAAAAGTGACAACACACAAAAACTCATTTAAAAATTTAGGTAAACCCAATCAATGCTTTTAATTGATTAATAGTAGACACGATCGGTCCACTACGAAAATCAGAGCAAGGCAATGAATGCAGTTACGCTGATATGGTACAACAAACTATCTTGTTGCCATTCCTTTTCCAAATAAAAATGCAAAACTCGTAGCTTAACCTATATTCGAAGATTTTATTTTTTTACGGTCCAAAGAAAACGTTTATTACGGGCATGGGTACAGAGTATAAAAATTCAGTTCTTGAAGATTTTAAGAACCTTGGGATGAAGACATAGAACATTGAAATAATTCATTGGTTCTAATATATCAGTTGATAAAACTGATTGGGATGTTTGGTTACAATACTTTGTATATTGTTTTAATACATCACCATCCACAACGCATGACTACTGTCCCTTTGAATTAATTTTTAGTAGGAAACCTAATTTTAACAAGGCATTTAATAGTGTAAATGAGCACATTAAGCTTCTATATAATATAGATGTTTACGCAGGAATCAAGTTATAGGTTAGAGTTGGCATATAAGAGCAAAATAATGCTCGAAAACAACAATCATAATAATTTTAACAATAACTTTTGTATGAAAAGAAAGTTCTGGTCCGGAGTTCCCGACTAAGAAATACGCTGGACCCTCTTATTCCAACACCAAATCCAAATTGAAGTAATAAAGCTAAATAAAAAGAAAATGTTTCCTTGGCAGCTTGAAACTAACCGCACTACTTGCCGCCGTCTCTACTCAACAGCCACAGCAGCCAAATTGAAAAAATATAGTTTCCTCGACAGGGCCCATTCTGTGTAACCACCACTGAACGTAGGCAACTTTATTGAGGGTAGTGTCGGCGGTGCCTTAGCTCTAACTGTCTGCGAGGGCAGCACAGACTGGTTGCGAAATGCTCAGCAGGGCAATATTGAGACACGTTTCGCAATTTCACTCCGAACCGAAATTTCCATAGAAACTGCTAACTTGTCGAAGTCCTCACCCAATTGGTTACCGATTTCATCAAAGTCTAGTTTTTCGAGGCTAGTGTGAGTAAGTAAATGAGGTCTGAGGCCGTTCGATTTGCTTCAGCCTAACACTAAGACCGCACGAATCAATTGCACTTAGTAGCGAATTAGTTAGAGCATTTCGAAGTGTTAGCAAACTGTCTTAAATGAAAATGGCTTTGCGCTTCAGAAAAGTCGCCCTGTTTGCAGAGGGCACTGCACTGGAGGTATTATTTTCAGTTGCCATTAGAAGCGCTGATAGAAAGCGTGTGCGAAACTAGCTGAATAACTACCAACGGTGATCGCTAGTACATGCAAACCGTTCAAAGAACAGTAGCTGTAATAACTTTAGCGAACGCAAGTGTCAAGCTTTGTAACGAAGCAACGGCAATAGCTTTTACATAAGTACCGCGCGAATGAGTAAAGACTTTAAGCGACCGAAAAAGTAGGCAAAGCGACGGAGATCGCTTATATGTATATAAAGTGCACAAAACGAAATGTCAGGTGGTGTCGTTTAAGATTATATAATTGAAAATTATAAGTATGACGATGATGTTATATCAGGGGCATACACGAAGCAACAAGCAATTTCAGCCATTGAACAACTCCGCATGGCACTCGACAGAGCCGGGTTCCCTCTGAGAAAGTCAAGAAAGACAAGGGACCACTTACTGTTCGCGGATTTCTTAGAAATCGTCGTGCTTCCTTCTGCCTGTTACATACACTTGCATTATGCACATATACAATATACCCTTTTTAGCCGTTTTAATGGGATCAGGGTATACGAATTGGAAGGGAAAAAATAAAATAGTAAATAACATTATTCAGCAAATAGGTGGACAAAAATCCTTACACTTTTATTGAAGTCAAAAGCAAGTTTGACAAATCTTAAAGGTCGTTAGCGCAAAACAGTCATGCACGTATACTAATACATGACAATAAGGAAAAGTTAAACTGGTCAGAGGTATAAAAAGTATTTATAAGGCTTCGATCAAACTTGATATCAATAACAGAGTAATATAGCTTAGATATAGAAATCCCAACAATTCTAAGCAGCCCCTTTACATTCAAAACAGGTGAAAACATGAATCGACAGACCAGAAGACAGAGCGCGAAGAGATTGAATCGGGAAACAATTCAGATACTGATATAGAGGGAAAAGATGTTAACGATCTAGCAGCTGTCCTAACAGTTGAATTTTCAGATCAAGATTCAGAGTCCGATTTAAATTCCAGTGTAACAGAACAAAAATGTTTTAAAATGACTGACGAATCAGCTGCCCAAGGGGAATTAAGAGAAATTTCACAAGCAGTTCCAGAAAGCAAGCAGTTTCAAAGATTTATTACAGCAATCAAATTGGTCAACCTGACAAACGGACCCTATGCAAGCATTGCAATTGAAGTAATAAAGTCAAAGTTCAAAATGAGACTAAGATCGTAGATATTATTAATATATTGCAGGAGGAAATTGTCGGTGAAACATCGAACCTAGTAAAGCTAAAATGGCAAATGTATACCAATCAGGTAAAACCAAACAATTTACGAATGAAAGCGACAATTTTCAATGGGTTCAGGGTATAAAAAGAAGCTATTTTGTCTACATTTCATAATGATCCAATACAAGGAGGTCATGCATTACAAAAACCTTGGCCAAGGTCTAAACACAATATTTTTGTCAAAAATCAAAAGTGACAACACACAAAAACTCATTTAAAAATTTAGGTAAACCCAATCAATGCTTTTAATTGATTAATAGTAGACACGATCGGTCCACTACGAAAATCAGAGCAAGGCAATGAATGCAGTTACGCTGATATGGTACAACAAACTATCTTGTTGCCATTCCTTTTCCAAATAAAAATGCAAAACTCGTAGCTTAACCTATATTCGAAGATTTTATTTTTTTACGGTCCAAAGAAAACGTTTATTACGGGCATGGGTACAGAGTATAAAAATTCAGTTCTTGAAGATTTTAAGAACCTTGGGATGAAGACATAGAACATTGAAATAATTCATTCGTTCTAATATATCAGTTGATAAAACTGATTGGGATGTTTGGTTACAATACTTTGTATATTGTTTTAATACATCACCATCCACAACGCATGACTACTGTCCCTTTGAATTAATTTTTAGTAGGAAACCTAATTTTAACAAGGCATTTAATAGTGTAAATGAGCACATTAAGCTTCTATATAATATAGATGTTTACGCAGGAATCAAGTTATAGGTTAGAGTTGGCATATAAGAGCAAAATAATGCTCGAAAACAACAATCATAATAATTTTAACAATAACTTTTGTATGAAAAGAAAGTTCTGGTCCGGAGTTCCCGACTAAGAAATACGCTGGACCCTCTTATTCCAACACCAAATCCACTTTGCGCAGCGCGCTCGATTGAAGTAATAAAGCTAAATAAAAAGAAAATGTTTCCTTGGCAGCTTGAAACTAACCGCACTACTTGCCGCCGTCTCTACTCAACAGCCACAGCAGCCAAATTGAAAAAATATAGTTTCCTCGACAGGGCTAGAACTCGCGACAGTCACAACACATGACACCGCCTCTACTCAACAGCCACAGCAATAATTGAGTATTATTAAATAAAAAAAAAAATTAAAACGAGAAAGAAGGGCTTTATTCGGCACGCCGAAGATCTAATACCCTTGCAAACTCAACCTTTTCATAATGCTCATAGTGCTTTGCCCCATCTAAAAAGTACCGGGAAAATAGTAAATGCAGAGTTTGGTCAAGGTATCTTGATAACCAAAAAGGTTTTTAATCAAAAATCTGATTTTCGACCGATCGCTCTTATGGCAGATATATGATTTAGTGGTCCGATGTGGGTACGATTTTGTATATATATAAGGAGCATAGTAAAACTAATAAATGCCGAGTTTGGTCAATATATCGCGAAAAACAAAAAAATTTTCCATACCACAACTTAATTTTCGACAGATCGTTCCTATGGCAGCTAAATGATTTAGTGGTCCGATCTTAATAGGATTTTACCTATATATGAGGAGTATAGTAAAACTAATTAATGCCGAGTTTGGTCAAGAATTCTTAAAAAACAAAATGTTTTTCGCACAACAACTTAATTTTCGACCGATCGTTCTTATGGCAGCTATATGATATAGTGGTCCGATCTTAATAGGATGTCGCATATATATGAGGAGCTTAGTAAAACTAATAATTGCCGAGTTTGGTCAAGATATCTTCTTAAACAAAATGTATTTTCATACAAAAACTTAATTTTCGACCGATCGTTCCTATGGCAGCTATATGATATAGTGGTCCGATTTCAATAGGATTTTGCATATATATGAGGAGTAAAGTAAAACTAATAAATGCTGAGTTTGGTCAAGATATCTTGATAAACAAAATCTTTTCTCTTACAAAAACTTAATTTTCGACCGATCGTTCCTATGGCAGCTATATGATATAGTGGTCCGATCCAGCTGTTTTTCACATATGAGCTGCGTGCAACAGAAAAAGGGACTTCTGCAAAATTTCATTAAGATGGCTTTAAAACTGAGAGACTAGTTCGCATAGAAACAGACAGACGGACAGACGGTCAGACGGACAGACGGTCAGACGGACAGACGGTCAGACGGACAGACATTACACATTTGACGACAAAATTATAATACCCTCTGCAAGGGTATTAATATTACCAACTAAACGAAAACAAGTAAGAGGAACCTCCCACTAGGAAATACCCCGAATACCAGCCAACCAAAATAAAACAATTAAGAGGTTCTAGTCGGGACCAGGGTATACCCTGAACCCTCTTCTTTCAACATCAAATGCATATATATATTCTATTTTAGAAGCTATATGTTAAGTTTGGTTGCTCTAGCTCTTATTATGTACCAAAAATGCTCGAAAAACAGGATATCGATATTGATTTTTATCGATTGCTTCGAAACGGAGCAAGCTATCGATTATCGGAAACAAACTCGATCTGCGCGGGAACTAGGAGCATCTACATATATTAAATTGCAAGTCTCTAGCTCTGATAGGTTCTGAGATCCTTGCGTTCATACATACGGACGGACGGACAGACAGACGGACATGGCTAGATCGACACGGCTATTGATGCTGATCAAGAATATATATACTTTATGAGGTCGGAGATGCTTCCTTCTGCCTGTTACATGCATTTGCTCAAATACATTATACCCTTTATAGCCGTTTTTAATGGGTTCAGGGTATACAAATAGGAAGGGAAAAATTAAAATAGTGAATAAAATTATTCAGCAAATAGATTCCCATGGAATGGACAAAAATCCTTACCACTTTTATTGAAATCAATAGTAAGTTTGAAAAATCTTAAAGTTTAGTATACCTACCCTGCCAGTAATACAAATCAAAGGGTATAACAGCAAATACCTACATTGTGATACTAAGTAATAATAATCATAAATATACAAATACCCAAAAGACCACACTTAAGCATCATGTCCGTTTGTCCGCTGGCTCTGGGTGTTCGAACAGCATTAAAACGTGTTTAATATTATTGTCTGTACAGAACTTTCCAAAATCTTTTGAGGTGAAAGCTGTTTTTCGATCGGAGACAATTCTTTGTGGCATCCCAAGATAGCTGGTTACTTCTTTGAGGATATCGATGACGTGCTTGATTGCTGTGCTTTTAACGGCGCGCATAATCGTAAATTTGGTAAATGCATCGACACAAACAAGTATGTGCTCGTTGCGTTTCGAACTCTTTGGAAATGGTCCCAGGTGGTCGATATGAACCGTTGAAAATGGTATTGGCTTGATTTCGTCATAATGATATTGTCCCTCCTTGCGACCACCTCGTTGCTTAAAAAATTCGCAGTCCACACAGGACTTTATATAGCCTTTGCATGCGTGGAAACCAAAATAAATTTGTAATACGGCTCATTGTTTTCTCAACGCTCATATGACCTGATTTATCATGACATTCATAAAGGATCTGATACCGTAGCTGCTTAGGCACAACCCACAAGAATTTGTTGTGTATTTGCGATTGAGCCGATCTAGTTCAATGACATACTCGTCATATTCGGTTACTTTGGCGGATTTCATATCGGTTACAATGTTTTGGATCTTTTCATTTTGTTTTTCAAGATATCTTGACCAAACTCTCCAATTATTAGTTTTACTTAGCAAAATCCTATTAAGATCGGACCACTATATCAAATAGCTGCCATAGGAACGATCAATCGAAAATTAAGTTTTTGTATGAAAAAACATTTTGTTTAACAAAATATCTTGACCAAACTCGGCAATTATTATACCCTTGCAGAGGGTAATTTAATTTTGTCGTGATATGTGTAACGCATAGAAGGAGACATCACCGATCCCATAAAGTATATATATTCTTGATCAGCATCAACAGCCGATTCGCTAGAGCCATGTCCGTCTGTCCGTCTGTCTGTTTCTATGCGAACTAGTCTCTCAGTTTTAAAGCTATCTTAATGAAATTTTGCAGAAGTCCGTCTTTTTGTCGCACGCAGCACATATGTGAAAACCAGCTGGATCGGACCACTATATCATATAGCTGCCATAGGAACGATCGGTCGAAAATTAAGTTTTTGTATGAAAAAACATATTGTTTACCAAGATATCTTGACCAAACTCGCTAATTATTAGTTTTACTTTACTCCTCATATATATGCAAAATCCTATTAAGATCGGACCACTATATCATATAGCTGCCATACGAACGATCGGTCGAAAATTAAGTTTTTGTATGAAAATACATTTTGTTTAACAAAATACTTTGACCAAACTCGGCAATTATTATACTATTGCAGAGGGTATTATAATTTTGTCGTGAAATGACATCTCCGACCCCATAAAGTATATATATTCTTGATCACCATCAACAGCCGAGTCGATATAGTCATGTCCGTCTGTCCGTCAGTCCGTCTGACCGTCTGTCCGTCTGTCTGTTTCTATGCGAACTAGTCTCTCAGTTTTAAAGCTATCTTACTGAAATTTTGCAGAAGTCCCTTTTTCTGTTGCACGCAGCTCATATGTGAAAAACAGCTGGATCGGACCACTATATCATATAGCTGCCATAGGAACGATCGGTCGAAAATTAAGTTTTTGTATGAAAAAAACATATTGTTTATCAAACTCGGCAATTATTAGTTATACTTAACTCCTCATATATATGCAAAATCCTATTAAGATCGGACCAATATATCATATAGCTGCCATAGGAACTATCGGTCGCAAATTAGGTTTTGTATGAAAAAACATTTTGTTTATCAAGATATCTTGACCAAACTCGGCAATAATTATACCCTTGCAGAGGTCCCTTTTTCTGTTGCTCGCAGCTCATATGTGAAAACCAGCTAGATCGGGCCACTATATCATGTAGCTGCCATAGGAACGATCGGTCGAAAATTAAGTTTTTGTATGAAAATACATTTTGTTTATAAAGATATCTTGACCAAACAAGCCAATTATTAGTTTTACTTAGCTCCTCATATATATGCAAAAACCTATTAAGATCGGACCACTATATCATATAGCTGCCATACGAACGATCGGTCGAAAATTAAGTTTTTGTATGAAAAAACATTTTGTTTAACAAAATATCTTGACCATACTCGGCAATTATTATACCCTTGCAGAGGGTAATTTAATTTTGTCGTGATATGTGTAACGCATAGAAGGAGACATCACCGACCCCATAAAGTATATATATTCTTGATCAGCATCAACAGCTGAGTCGGTAGAGCCATGTCCGTCTATCCGTCTGTCTGTTTCTATGCGAACTAGTCTCTCAGTTTTAAAGCTATCTTAATGAAATTTTGCAGAAGTCCGTCTTTTTGTCGCACGCAGCACATATGTGAAAACCAGCTGGATCGGACCACTATATCATATAGCTGGCATAGGAACGATCGGTCGAATATTAAGTTTTTGTATGAAAAAAAATTTTGTTTATCAAGATATCTTGACCAAACTCGGCAATAATTATACTAATCTCTCAGTTTTAAAGCTATCTTAATGAAATTTTGCAGAAGTCCGTCTTTCTGTTGCACGCAGCACATATGTGAAAACCAGCTCGATCGGACCACTATATCATATAGCTGCCATAGGAACGATCGGTCGAAAATTAAGTTTTTGTATGAAAAAACATTTTGTTTATCAAGATATCGGTTGAAAATTAAGTTTGTATTTGAAAAAACATTTTGATTTTCAAGATATCTTGACCAAACTCGGCATTTATTAGTTTTACTTCACTCCTCATATATATGCAAAATCCTATTAAGATCGGACCACTATATCATATAGCTGCCATAGGAACGATCGGTCGAAAATTAAGTTTTTGTATGAAAATACATTTTGTTTAACAAAATACTTTGACCAAACTCGGCAATTATTATACTATTGCAGAGGGTATTATAATTTAGTCGTGAAATGACATCTCCGACCACATAAAGTATATATATTCTTGATCAGCATCATTTTCATTATTAGTTTTACTAAGGTCCTCATATATATGCAAAATCCTATTAAGATCAGACCACTATATCATATAGATGCCATAGGAACGATCGGTCGAAAATTCAGTTTGTGTATGAAAAAACATTTTGTTTATCATACACGCATAGAAGGAGACATCACCGATCCCATAAAGTATATATATTCTTGATCAGCATCAACAGCCGATTCGCTAGAGCCATGTCCGTCTGTCCGTCTGTCTGTTTCTATGCGAACTAGTCTCTCAGTCTTAAAGCTATCTTAATGAAATTTTGCAGAAGTCCGTCTTTTTGTCGCACGCAGCACATATGTGAAAACCAGCTGGATCGGACCACTATATCATATAGCTGCCATAGGAACGATCGGTCGAAAATTAAGTTTTTGTATGAAAAAACATATTGCTTACCAAGATATCTTGACCAAACTCGCCAATTATTAGTTTTACTTTACTCCTCATATATATGCAAAATCCTATTAAGATCGGACCACTATATCATATAGCTGCCATACGAACGATCGGTCGAAAATTAAGTTTTTGTATGAAAATACATTTTGTTTAACAAAATACTTTGACCAAACTCGGCAATTATTATACTATTGCAGAGGGTATTATAATTTTGTCGTGAAATGACATCTCCGACCACATAAAGTATATATATTCTTGATCAGCATCAACAGCCGAGTCGATATAGTCATGTCCGTCTGTCCGTCAGTCCGTCTGACCGTCTGTCCGTCTGTCTGTTTCTATGCGAACTAGTCTCTCAGTTTTAAAGCTATCTTACTGAAATTTTGCAGAAGTCCCTTTTTCTGTTGCACGCAGCTCATATGTGAAAAACAGCTGGATCGGACCACTATATCATATAGCTGCCATAGGAACGATCGGTCGAAAACTAAGTTTTTGTATGAAAATACATTTTGTTTAACAAAATACTTTGACCAAACTCGGCAATTATTATACTATTGCAGAGGGTATTATAATTTAGTCGTGAAATGACATCTCCGACCACATAAAGTATATATATTCTTGATCAGCATCATTTTCATTATTAGTTTTACTAAGGTCCTCATATATATGCAAAATCCTATTAAGATCAGACCACTATATCATATAGATGCCATAGGAACGATCGGTCGAAAATTCAGTTTGTGTATGAAAAAACATTTTGTTTATCATACACGCATAGAAGGAGACATCACCGATCCCATAAAGTATATATATTCTTGATCAGCATCAACAGCCGATTCGCTAGAGCCATGTCCGTCTGTCCGTCTGTCTGTTTCTATGCGAACTAGTCTCTCAGTCTTAAAGCTATCTTAATGAAATTTTGCAGAAGTCCGTCTTTTTGTCGCACGCAGCACATATGTGAAAACCAGCTGGATCGGACCACTACATCATATAGCTGCCATAGGAACGATCGGTCGAAAATTAAGTTTTTGTATGAAAAAACATATTGTTTACCAAGATATCTTGACCAAACTCGCCAATTATTAGTTTTACTTTACTCCTCATATATATGCAAAATCCTATTAAGATCGGACCACTATATCATATAGCTGCCATACGAACGATCGGTCGAAAATTAAGTTTTTGTATGAAAATACATTTTGTTTAACAAAATACTTTGACCAAACTCGGCAATTATTATACTATTGCAGAGGGTATTATAATTTTGTCGTGAAATGACATCTCCGACCACATAAAGTATATATATTCTTGATCAGCATCAACAGCCGAGTCGATATAGTCATGTCCGTCTGTCCGTCAGTCCGTCTGACCGTCTGTCCGTCTGTCTGTTTCTATGCGAACTAGTCTCTCAGTTTTAAAGCTATCTTACTGAAATTTTGCAGAAGTCCCTTTTTCTGTTGCACGCAGCTCATATGTGAAAAACAGCTGGATCGGACCACTATATCATATAGCTGCCATAGGAACGATCGGTCGAAAATTAAGTTTTTGTATGAAAAAAACATATTGTTTATCAAACTCGGCAATTATTAGTTATACTTAACTCCTCATATATATGCAAAATCCTATTAAGATCGGACCAATATATCATATAGCTGCCATAGGAACTATCGGTCGCAAATTAAGTTTTTGTATGAAAAAACATTTTGTTTATCAAGATATCTTGACCAAACTCGGCAATAATTATACCCTTGCAGAGGTCCCCTTTTCTGTTGCTCGCAGCTCATATGTGAAGACCAGCTGGATCGGGCCACTATATCATGTAGCTGCCATAGGAACGATCGGTCGAAAATTAAGTTTTTGTATGAAAATACATTTTGTTTATAAAGATATCTTGACCAAACAAGCCAATTATTAGTTTTACTTAGCTCCTCATATATATGCAAAAACCTATTAAGATCGGACCACTATATCATATAGCTGCCATACGAACGATCGGTCGAAAATCAAGTTTTTGTATGAAAAAACATTTTGTTTAACAAAATATCTTGACCAAACTCGGCAATTATTATACCCTTGCAGAGGGTAATTTAATTTTGTCGTGATATGTGTAACGCATAGAAGGAGACATCACCGACCCCATAAAGTATATATATTCTTGATCAGCATCAACAGCCGAGTCGCTAGAGCCATGTCCGTCTGTCCGTCTGTCTGTTTCTATGCGAACTAGTCTCTCAGTTTTAAAGCTATCTTAATGAAATTTTGCAGAAGTCCGTCTTTCTGTTGCACGCAGCACATATGTGAAAACCAGCTCGATCGGACCACTATATCATATAGCTGCCATAGGAACGATCGGTCGAAAATTAAGTTTTTGTATGAAAAAACATTTTGTTTATCAATATATCGGTTGAAAATTAAGTTTGTATTTGAAAAAACATTTTGATTTTCAAGATATCTTGACCAAACTCGGCATTTATTAGTTTTACTTCACTCCTCATATATATGCAAAATCCTATTAAGATCGGACCACTATATCATATAGCTGCCATAGGAACGATCGGTCGAAAATTATGTTTTTGTATGAAAAAACATTTTGTTTATCAAGATATCTTGACCAACCTCGGCGATTATTAGTTTTACTAAGGTCCTCATATATATGCAAAATCCTATTAAGATCAGACCACTATATCATATAGATGCCATAGGAACGATCGGTCGAAAATTCAGTTTGTGTATGAAAAAACATTTTGTTTATCAAGATATCTTGACCAAACTCGGCATTTATTAGTTTTACTTTACTACTCATATATATGCAAAATCCTATTAAGATCGGACCACTATATTATATAGCTGCCATAGGAACGAGCTGTCGAAAATTAAGTTTTTGTATGAAAAAACATTTTGTTTATCAAGATATCTTGACCAAACTCGGCATTTATTAGTTTTACTTTACTACTCATATATATGCAAAATCGTATTAAGAGCGGACCACTATATCATATAGCTGCCATAGGGACGATCGGTCGAACTTTAAATTTTTGTATGAATAAACATTTTGTTTATTAAAATAAAAAATGGCCAAAAAGCGACCAACGCGCATCGACGACTAATTCGAACCGCCGCCCGCCCTCCGCCACAACTTTCCACACACACACACACACATCACAATTCTGAGCAGCGCACCTTGAAAGTCTTTTCTCTCTCGAGGCACACTCAACCAAATTAAAGTTCAGTCCGATTGCCCTGAACTTATGGGGATGACGTTATGTGGCGCTGCTTTTAGTTAATTTGTTAAATTAAATGCAATAATTTTTGTTTCGTTTAGACACCTTAATTTGGTGCCGTAGTTTAGTGCAAGACCAAACCCTTATGCAATATGAACACACACACACTCACGCACACACTAGCAGGAGGAAACACAAAGAAATTTCATATGTTTGCTACCCGTTCAAATTTATTGTACATTTACAAGCCATTGAATACCTCAATTATGTTTATACACATTGTTGTTGTATACTCTGTAAAAGTGTTTCCACACACATCAGTTATATAAACCTTTAGATCTTTAGGCTCGGATCGAAGATTTCTTCAGCAATTATGCGCTTCACAAAGTTATTCGATCTTTAACATCGCAACTTTTTTTTATTTTTTATCTACCTTATGTGACTCATTTTCTTATAATATATTTTTTATAATTATCATATAATAATCTACACGATATTCTGTTTATATTTACATAATTTCGGAGCTTGTTCTTGACCAACCTCGGCAATTATTAGTTTTACTAAGGTCCTCATATATATGCAAAATCCTATTAAGATCGGACCACTATATCATATAGCTGCCATAGGAACGATCAGTCGAAAATTAAGATTTTGTATGAAAAAACATATTGTTTCTCAAGATATCTTGACCAAACTCGGCATTTATTAATTTTACTTTACTCATATATATATGCAAAATCCAATTAAGATCGGACCGCTATATCATATAGCTGCCATAGGAACGAGCGGTCGAAAATTAAGTTTTTGTATGAAAAAACAGTTTGTTTATCAAAATATCTTAACCAAACTCAGGCATTTATTAGTTTTACTTAATGCAAAATCCTTGTAAGATCGGACCACTATATCATATAGCTGCCATAGGGACGATCGGTTGAAATTTAAATTTTTGTATGAAAAACATTTTGATTTTCAAGATATCTTGACCAAACTCGGCATTTATTAGTTTTACTTTACTCCCCACATATATGGGGAATCCTTTTTAGATCGGACCACTAAATCATATAGCTGCCATAGGAACTGTCGGTCGACAATTAAGTTTTTGTATAAAAAAACATTTTGATTTTCAAGATATCTTGAGCAAACTCGGCGTTTATTAGTTTTACTTTACTGCTCATATATATGCAAAATCCTATTAAGATCACTACATCATATAGCTGCCATAGGAACGATCGGTCGAAAATTAAGTTTTTGTACGAAAAAACATTTTGATTTTCAAGATATCTTGAGCAAACTCGTCATTTATTAATTTAACTATACTCCTCATATGTAGGCAAAATCCTATTAAGATCGAACCACTATATAATATAGCTGTCATAGGAAAGGTCGAAATTTAAGTTTCTGTATGAAAAACATTTTGATTTTCAAGATATCTTGACCAAATTCGGCATTTATTAGTTTTACTTGACTCCCCACATATATGCGGAATCCTATTTAGATCGGACCACTATATCATATAGCTGCCATAGGAACGATCGGTCGAAAATTAAGTTTTTGTATGAAAAAACATTTTGTTTTTTAAAATATCTTGAGCAAACTCGGCATTTATTAGTTTTACTATACTCCTCATATACAGGCAAAATCCCATTAAGATCGGACCACTATATCATATAGCTGCCATAGGAACGATCGGTCGAAAATTAAGTTTTTGTATGAAAGAAACACTTTGTTTTTAAGATATCATAACCGAACTCTACAATTATTAGTTTTACTGTACTCCTCGTATTTATGCAAAATCCTATTATTATCGGACCACTAAATCATGTAGCTGTCACAGGAACGATCGGTCGAAAATTAAATTGTTGTATGAAAAACATTTTGTTTTCAAAATTCTTGACCAAACTCGGCATTTATTAGTTTTACTATACTCCTTATGTCTGGCTACGCAGCCAAAACTACTGGAGCGACCTCGCAACTGATAAGAGCAGCATCTTAATTTTATTTTAAATTACTCGCTCTACAATGCAAGTGCCTAAATTTCGCTTTTAAGAATTCATTTACATATCACGCTTCTAATGGCAACCGAAAATAATGCCTCTAGTGCAGTGCCCTCTGCAAACAGGGTGACCTTTCTGAAGCGCAAAGCCATTTAAATTTATGACAGTTTGCAAACACTTCGAAATGCTCTAACTAATTCGCCACTTAGTGCAATTGATGAGTGCGGTCTTAGTGTTAGGCTAAAGCAAATCGAGCGGCTTCAGACCTCATTTGATATTAATCACACTAGCCTCGAAGAACTAGACTTTGATGAAATCGGTAACCAATTGCGTGAGGACTTCGACAAGTTAGCAGTTTCTATGGAAATTTCGGTTCGGAGTGAAATTGCGAAACGTGTCTCAATATTGCCCTGCTCAACATTTCGCGACCAATCTGTGCTGCATTCGCAGACAGTTAGAGCTAAGGCACCGCCAACACTACCCTCAATAAAGTTGCCTACGTTCAGTGGTGGTTATACAAAATGGGCCGACTTTTATTCTATGTTCACAACAGTCATAGAAAATCATCCTGATCTAGCAGATATCGAAAAGCTGCAGCATCTTCGTTCGTGCCTGAAGGATACAGCGCTGGACGCGATTCGATCATTGGAAATAACAAACGATAATTATGCCATAGAACTTAATTTATTGGAGAAAAGGTTTAATAATAGATGTTTGGTTTTTCAGGCACAAACTTGAGATATTGGGGCTCAAGAGGGTGGCAGGTGGATCGGCCGTGTCGCTAAGGGAGTTATCCGACCAATTCAACGCACATTTTCGCGCGTTAAAGAGCATGGGCAACTCCGAACAAATCGCTGGATGCATCATTGTGCAGACTATTTTACAAAAGCTGGACCCAATATCACAAGCCAAATGGGAAGAAAGGCTAGAGGATTCGTCGTTCGTCAACTTAATACCATCGTGGGAGCATATGGCTACGTTTCTGGAGCAGCGATGCCGAACAATGGAAACCGTAAATTTTACTATGGCAAGCTATGCCCCTAGCCATCAGGTGGGAAAAACTAGAGCAATTAACACCAGTAGATCGTTATTTATCGCCACTAACCACGACGCCCCTGTCTGCGTCTTTTGTGACAGCCCTGGTCATAGTATATATAATTGTTCTCGATTTGGAAATTTGACGCCTGCATTACGGGTTAGGGAGGCAAAACGAGTTGCATTGTGCTTGAGTTGCCTAAAGAA
Source organism: Drosophila novamexicana (assembly GCF_003285875.2). Lineage (NCBI taxonomy): Eukaryota > Metazoa > Arthropoda > Insecta > Diptera > Drosophilidae > Drosophila > Drosophila novamexicana. Next base: position 14,301 of record NW_020824962.1, on the reverse strand, counting down.
AGGTCATCAATTGCGATCATGCAGCTCTGGATGCTGTCGGACCTGCGGGGCGAAACATCATTCTCTGCTGCATTTAAACAATTCCGTATTTCCGTCTGGTCAGCTGACTGAGCCTGCAAATTCATCGCCGATAGCCCATGCCTCTTTCGCTAAGTCATCGCCATCTACCTCCACATCTCTTGTTGCCCAGTATTTTAGTAGTGATGTTGTCGTCTTGGCTACGGCTTTGATCTTTGTTAAAAATCGCTCCGGCACTTTGATACCTTGTCGTGCCCTTTTGGATTCTGGTTCTCAGCATCACCTTATAACGTCGCGCCTTGCTCAACAGCTTCAGCTAAAGAAGCACAAGTCATTGTCTCTGGTCTAGGAGATTCTCGTTTTGAAACAGAAGGAAATACGGTCACCATCACAATACAGTCTCAAGTCTCTGAATACTCAACATGCCTTACATAACTGATAGTTTTACTATCAACACGACGAATTGGAACATTCCCGATAGCATAAAACTTGCAGATCCGTCTTTCTTTAAATCTGATCGCGTGGACTTGCTACTTGGAGCTAGCCTGTTTTACGACCTTCTCAGCGTCGGCCAGATAAGGCTTCTCCCAGGACTACCGTGTCTTCAAAAAACACGGCTTGGTTGGGTAGTTTCTGGAGGCGGACCGCGCTTGAGTGGTTCTATGTTAATGGCAAAGCATACTGCGGGCAAACTTGAGTCAAGTTCTGAAGAACGTGCTGATGAATTGGTTCGAAGATTTTGGGAGATAGAATCCTGCTTGGAAAGTACACCTACCACTTCAAAGGACGAAAACATCTGTGAAGAACATTTCGTAAGGACTCATTTCGAATTGCCTAGTAGCCAATATTCAGGTCGTTTACCCTTCAAGCGAAGTTTGGAATGTCTGGGGACGTCATACCAACAATCCTTTCGTCGGTTCCTGACCCTGGAACGCAAACTACAAAATCGTCCAGATCTGAAGATTCAATATTCAAACTTTCTAAAGGAATATTTGGATCTTGGTCATATGTTGCCTGTTGCTCCAGAGTCTATAGGACTTTGTCAATACTTTCTTCCTCATCACTGTGTCTTTAGAGAAGATAGTTCAACGACAAAATTGCGAGTCGTTTTCGACCTCGTCAGGTTATTCATTAAATGAACTATTGATGGCTGGACCTGTTATTCAAAGCTCGCTGTTTCATATCCTTCTTCGCTTTCGTAATTTCCCGATCGCCCTAACAGGAGATATTGGAAAAATGTATCGCTGCGTACGCGTTTCAGCACCGGATGATTTTCTCCAATGCATTCTGTGGCGAGACTCGCCAGAACAGGATATAAAGATTTTTAAGCTGGATACAGTTACATACGGAACAAAGCCAGCTTCATTCCTCTCTATCCGTGCTATGCATCATCTGTCTACGGATGAGGAAACCAATTTTCCAATTGGATCTAGGATTTTGCGGCGTGACTTCTACGTTGATGACCTAATTTCATTGGGTGATTCAATTCAAGAAGCAAAGGAACTTCTTGGAACTTGGCAAGTGGGGGCTTCAAGTTGTGAAAGTGGTGCTCAAACAATTCTGCTGTACTGAAAGGAATACCCGTAGAGGACAGAGAATCTTCCCTAAAGTTTGATGATGGTAGCGACATCACCAAAACTCTTGGACTCGCTTGGGACTCAGCGTCGGATCGATTGTTGTTTTCGTTTTCGTCCATTCAGCATAGATCTAAACCATCCAAAAGGTCAATACTATCGACCATAGCTCGCTTGTATGACCCGCTTGGACTCATAGGGCCGGTAATTGCCAAGGCTAAAACCTTTATGAGTGGGACGAGAGCTTGCCATCATCACTGGCAACAGCTTGGCATGATCTTTGCTGCAGTTTTGAGAAGGCACAGTTTCTTAAATTTCCTCGTCTCGTGTCAATACCTGCAGCAGAGTTAGAAGTTCACGGTTTCTGCGACGCCAGCATCGAAGCATATGGGGCCTGTGCCTACGTCCTCTCTCGACGAACATCAGCCAGTTGTCAGCTGTTGTGTTCCAAAACGCGTGTAGCTCCTCTGAAAACAATCACAGTTCCAAAGCTAGAGCTCTGTGGTGCCGACTTATTATCTAATCTCATGCGTGAGATATCTAAAATGAATCTGTTCGATGGAAAATTCTACTGTTGGTCGGATTCTTCTGTATGCCTTTCCTGGATAAGGACCAAGCCCTGCAAGCTCAATGTGTTTGTGGCTAATCGCGTCACAGCAGTACAAGAGCTAACTAATGGCATGGAATGGCGTTACGTGCCTACTTCACTCAACCCGGCAGATATACTCTCGAGAGGATCTACGCCCAGTGAATTAGATCAATCGTCACTGTGGCTCAACGGCCCAGTATTTCTAGTTAAAAACAAATTGGACTGGCCTGCCTCTTGCTTGTCAGAAAGGACAGAACTCGAACTTAAAAAAAGAGTCCTTATTGCGTCATCTCCCTTCGTTGATATAACTGTCACTTGTAAATACGTCAACTCATTTGATACAATGCAGCGTATATTCGGATATATTAATAAATTCATACACAGAAGCAGGCATCCTGGACTAACAGTGTCTGATATTCAACATGGGACCCAACTCTTACTAAGGCTCGTCCAGAGAGCACACCTGTGGGAAGAGATCAAATCATTGCAATCGAGAAGAGTTGTTAAACCGTCCAGTTGTATCGCATCACTTAACCCTTTTTTGGATGATTTTGGAATTCTTAGAGTTGATGGGCGCTTGAAAAACTCTTCGCTGGATTTCGACTCTCGCCATCCAATAATTCTCCCGTATCACCACCCCATCACAAACTCAGTCATCACATGGTTTCACAATCGGGACTTACACGCTGGTCCACGGGCACTTCTTGCTCATATTCGGTTGCAGTATTGGCCGATTGGTGGAAGGAAGACCGTATCCAAGGTGGTTGGAAAATGTGTGAGATGCTTTCGTGCCAAGCCTCGATTAATAGAGCATATAATGGGTGATATGCCTAAAGAACGTTTGACTGTTTGTCGAGCCTTTGAAGTCTCTGGTGTTGACTATTGTGGACCATTTTTCTATAAGCCAGACGTACGAAATAAAGCTCCAGTCAAATGTTACATGGCTGTCTTCGTCTGCTTCGCGACTAAAGCGGTTCACCTGGAACTGGTCAAGGATCTGTCGACAGCTTCTTTCTTGAATGCGCTTAAGAGGTTTATATCGACTCGAGGCAGGCCATCTCAGATATGGTCGGATAACGCTACCAACTTTGTCGGCGCCAAAAACGAGCTTCTGGATCTCAAGCGTCTATTCATAAGTCGTAATCATATTGAGTCAGTGCATAATTTTTGGATGGCTGATTCCATTGATTGGAAATTTATACCTCCTTGTTCACCGCATTTGGGCGGCCTTTGGGAAGCAGCAGTGAGACCGCGAAACATCATTTTTATCGTGCTGTTGGATCTTGTGTTCTGAACATCGAAGAGTTTCGCACCCTAGTCTGCCACATAGCAGCGATAGTTAATTCCAGGCCATTGTTTCCTCTTTCAGAAGATCCAGCAGATCTAGATGTGCTCACTCCAGCTCATTTCTTGATTGGTGGATCCAGCTCATCGCTCTTTGAACCTGATGTGACGCACCTACAATTCAATCGTCTGGATGGTTGGCAACGCGTAACGTACCTCCAACAACTGTTTTGGTCTCGCTGGCGTGAAGAATACTTAACACTGCTTCAGCAGCGCTCCAAATGGCGTACTCCGAAACCAGGCCTATGCGTCAACGACATAGTCCTCGTAAAGGATGAAAATCTGCCGCCTCTAAGGTGGCCACTGGCGAGAATCACAGAGTTAATCGTGGGAAAGGATGGAGTCGCTCGAGTAGCCATTTTGCGCACCGCAACAGGAGAAACGAGAAGAGCTGCAAACAAGCTATGACTATTGCCCATCAGGGAATCTATTGAAAGCCCATGCCTTCCAACGGGGGAGAATGTCTGGTTAAGCAGCCAAAACAACTGGAGCGACCTCGCAACTGATAAGAGCAGCATCTTAATTTTATCTTATAATACTCGCTCTGCAAAGCAAGTGCCTAAATTTCGCTCTTAAGAATTCATTTACATAGAGCTGCCGCTCTTCGCTGTAACGATTGTTTTATTGCCCTAGCATTACTTATGCGAAGGCCTCGATGCTGCGCATCGAGTTAGTTAAGTCAGTTCGCTTCATGCATTTTGGCATCGGCCACTTGCATTACTCAAAATTATAACTAATAATTGTCTCTTCGCTAAAAGTGGCACGTACTAATTCGGGTTCGCTTGCCTATATATACACTATTGTTCTTAAATAATAAGCACAGACCAATTCGGGTCTGCCTGCTTCTCGTAACTTTAAGAAATATAAAACAATTTTGAAGACAAAAAATAACTAGTTAATTATTTCTATTTGTGAAAGCTATTGAAAAAGCTCAATAGCGCAACACCTTATATATAAGTAATAACATTTTGATTTTCAAAATATCTTGACCAAACTCGGCATTTATTAGTTTTACTTTACTCCCCACATATATGCGGAATCCGATTTAGATCGGACCACTATATCAAGATATCTTGATCAAACACGGCTTTTATTATTTTTACTTTACACCTCATATATATGCAAAATCATATTAAGATCGGACCACTATATCATATAGCTGCCATGGGAACGATCGGTTGATAATTAACTTTTTGTATGAAAAAAAAATTTTGTTTTTAAGATATCATAACCGAACTCTACAATTGTTAGTTTTACTGTACTCCTCGTATTTATGCAAAATCCTATTATTATCGGACCACTAAATCACGTAGCTGTCACAGGAACGATCGGTCGAAAATTAAATTGTTGTATGAAAAAACATTTTGTTTATCAAGATATCTTGAGCAAACTAGGCATTAATTAGTTTTACTATACTCCTCATATATAGGCAAAATCCTTGTAAGATCGGACCACTAAATCATATAGCTGCCATGGGAACGATCTGTCAAAAATTTAATTGTATGGAAAAATTTTTTGTTTTTCACAATATATTGACCAACCTCGGCATTTATTAGTTTAACTATGCTCCCTATATATATACAAAATCCTACCAACATCGGACCACTATATCATATAGCTGCCATAAGTGCGATCGGTCGAAAACCAGGTTTTTGATTAAAAACCTTTATGGTTATCAAGATATCTTGACCAAACTCGGCATTTACTATTTTCCCTGTGCTTCTTAGATACGGGCAAAGCACTATAAGCATTAGAAAAAGGTTGGGTCTGCAAGGGTATTAGATCTTCGGCGTGCCGAAGATAGCCTTTATTTCTCGCTTATCAAGATATCTTGAACAAACTCGGCATTTATCAGTTTTACTTTACTCCCCACATATATGCGGAATCCTATTTAGATCGGACCACTATATCATATAGCTGCCATAGGATCGATCGGTTGAAAATTAAGTTTTTGTATGAAACAACATTTTGTTTTTCAAGATATCTTGATCAAACACGGCTTTTATTAGTTTTACTATGCTCCTCATATATATGCAAAATCCTATTAAGATCAGACCACTATATCATATAGCTGTCATAGGAACGATCGGTCGAAAATTAAGTTTTTGTATGGAAAAATATTTTGTTTTTCAAGATATCTTGAGCAAACTCGGCATTTATTAGTTTTACTATACTCCTCATATATAGGCAAAATCCTATTAAGATCGGACCAGTATATCATATAGCTGTCATAGGAACGATAGGTCGAAAATTATGTTTTTGTATGAAAAAACATTTTGTTTAACAAAATATCTTGACCAAACTCGGCAATTATTATACCCTTGCAGAGGGTATTATAATTTTGTCGTGAAATGTGTAACGCATAGAAGGAGACATCACCGACCCCACAAAGTAAATATATTCTTGATCAGCATCAACAGCCGAGTCGTTAGAGCCATGTCCGTCAGTCCGTCTGTCTGTTCCTATGCGAACTAGTCTCTCAGTTTTAAAGCTATCTTAATGAAATTTTGCAGAGGTCCGTCTTTCTGTTGCACGCAGCACATATGTGAAAACCAGCTCGATCGGACCACTATATCATATAGCTGACATAGGAACGATCGGTCGAAAATTAAGTTTTTTTATGAAAAAACATTTTGTTTATCAAGATATCTTGACCAAACTCGGCATTTTTTTAGTTTTACCTAAATACTCATATATATGCAAAATCCTATTAAGATCGGACCACTATATCATATAGCTGCCATAGGAACGATCGGCTGAAAATTAAGTTTGTGTTTGAAAAAACATTTTGATTTTCAAGATATCTTGACCAAACTCGGCATTTATTAGTTTTACTTCACTCCTCATATATGCAAAATCCTATTAAGATCAGACCACTATATCATATAGCTGCCATAGGAACGATCGGTCGAAAATTAAGTTTTTGTATGAAAATACATTTTGTTTATCAAGATATCTTGACCAAACTCGGCAATTATTAGTTTTACTATACTCCTCATATATAGGCAAAATCTTATTAAGATCGGACCACTATATCATATAGCTGCCATTTGAGCGATCGGTCGAAAATTAAGTTTTTGTATGAAAAAACATTTTGTATAACAAAATATCTTGACCAAACTCGGCAATTATTATACCCTTGCAGAGGGTATTATAATTTTGTCGTGAAATGTGTAACGCATAGAAGGAGACATCACCGACCCCATAAAGTATATATATTCTTGATCAGCATCAACAGCCGAGTCGATAGAGCCATGTCCGTCTGGCCGTCTGACCGTCTGTCCGCCTGTCTGTTTCTATGCGAACTAGTCCCTCAGTTTTGAAGCTATCTTAATGAAACTTTGCAAAGCTCCCTCTTTCTGTTGCACGCAGCACATATGTCAAAACCAGTTGGATCGGACCACTATATCATATAGCTGCCATAGGAACGATCGGTCGATAATTAAGTTTTTGGATGAAAAAGCATTTTGATTTTCATGATACCTTGAGCAAACTCGGCATTTATTATTTTTACTTTTCTCCTCATATATATGCAAAATCATATTAAGATCGGACCACTATATCATATAGCTGCCATGGGAACGATCGTTTGATAATTAACTTTTTGTATGAAAAAAAAATTTTGTATTTAAGATATCATAACCGAACTCTACAATTATTAGTTTCACTGTACTCCTCGTATTTATGCAAAATCCTATTATTATCGGACCACTAAATCACGTAGCTGTCACAGGAACGATCGGTCGAAAATTAAATTGTTGTATGAAAAAGATTTTGTTTTTCAAAATTTTTGACCAAACTCGGCATTTATTAGTTTTACTATACTCCTTATATATAAGCAAAATCATATTAAGATCGGACCATTATATCAAATAGCTGCCATAGGAACGATCGGTCGAAAATTAAGTTGTTGTACGAAGAACATTTTAAATTAAGTTGTTGTACGAAAAACATTTTGTTTTTCAAGATATCTTGACCAAACTTGGCATTAATTAGTTTTACTATACTCCTCATATATAGGCAAAATCCTTGTAAGATCGGACCACTAAATCATATAGCTGCCATGGGAACGATCTGTCAAAAATTAAATTGTTGTATGGAAAAATTTTTTGTTTTTCACAATCAATTGACCAAACTGGGCATTAGTTAGTTTAACTATGCTCCCTATATATATACAAAATCCTACCAACATCGAACCACTATATCATATAGCTGCCATAAGTGCGATCGGTCGAAAACCAGGTTTTTGATTAAAAACCTTTATGGTTATCAAGATATCTTGACCAAACTCGGCATTTACTATTTTCCCTGTGCTTCTTAGATACGGGCAAAGCACTATAGCATTATAAAAAGGTTGGGTCTGCAAGGGTATTAGATCTTCGGCGTGCCGAAGATAGCCTTTATTTCTCGCTTATCAAGATATCTTGAACAAACTCGGCATTTATAAGTTTTAGTAAGCTCCTCACAAATATGCAAAATCCATTAAGGATCGGACCACTATATCATATAGCTGCCATAGGAACGATCGGTCAAAATTTAAGTTTTTGTATGAAAAACGTTTTGATTTTCAAGATATCTTGACCAAACTCGGCATTTATCAGTTTTACTTTACTCCCCACATATATGCGGAATCCTATTTAGATCGGACCACTATATCAAATAGCTGCCATAGGATCGATCGGCCGAAAATTAAGTTTTTGTATGAAAAAACATTTTGTTTTTCAAGATATCCTGATCAAACTCGGCGTTTATATGTTTTACTATACTCCTTATAATATATAAGCAAAATCCTATTAAGATCGGACCACTATATCATATAGCTGCCATAGGGACGATCGGTCGAAAATTAAGTTTTTGTATGAAAAACATTTTGATTTTCAAGATATCTTGACCAAACTCGGCATTTGTTAGTTTTACTTTACTCCCCACATATATGCGGAATCCTATTAAGATCGGACCACTATACCATATAGCTGCCATAGGATCGATCGGTCGAAAATTAAGTTTTTGTATGAAAAAACATTTTGTTTTTCAAGATATCCTGATCAAACTCGGCATTTATTAGTTTTACTATGCTCCTCATATATAAGCAAAATCCTATTAAGATCGGACCACTATATCATATAGCTGCCATAGGGACGATCGGTCGAAAATTAAGTTTTTGTATGAAAAAACATTTTGTTTTTCAAGATATCTTGACCAAACTCGGCATTAATTAGTTTTACTATACTCCTCATATATAGGCAAAATCCTTGTAAGATCGGACCACTAAATCATATAGCTGCCATGGGAACGATCTGTCAAAAATTAAATTGTTGTATGGAAAAATTTTTTGTTTTTCACAATCAATTGACCAAACTGGGCATTAGTTAGTTTAACTATGCTCCCTATATATATACAAAATCCTACCAACATCGAACCACTATATCATATAGCTGCCATAAGTGCGATCGGTCGAAAACCAGGTTTTTGATTAAAAACCTTTATGGTTATCAAGATATCTTGACCAAACTCGGCATTTACTATTTTCCCTGTGCTTCTTAGATACGGGCAAAGCACTATAGCATTATAAAAAGGTTGGGTCTGCAAGGGTATTAGATCTTCGGCGTGCCGAAGATAGCCTTTATTTCTCGCTTATCAAGATATCTTGAACAAACTCGGCATTTATAAGTTTTAGTAAGCTCCTCACATATATGCAAAATCCATTAAGGATCGGACCACTATATCATATAGCTGCCATAGGAACGATCGGTCGATAATTAAGTTTTTGTATGAAAAAGCATTTTGTTTTACAAGATATCTTGATCAAACTCGGCATTTATTAGTTTTACTATGCTCCTCATATATATGCAAAATCCTATTAAGATCAGACCACTATATCATATAGCTGCCATAGGAACGATCGGTCAAAATTTAAGTTTTTGTATGAAAAAACATTTTGTTTTTCAAGATATCTTGATCAAAATCGGCATTTATTAGTTTTACTATGCTCCTCATATATATGCTAAATCCTAATAAGATCAGACCACTATATCATATAGCTGTCATAGGAACGATAGGTCGAAAATTATGTTTTTGTATGAAAAAACATTTTGTTTATCAAGATATCTTGATCAAACTCGGCAGTTATTAGTTTTAACATGCTCCACATATATATGCAAAATCCTATTAAGATCAGACCACTATATCATATAGCTGCCATAGGAACGGTCGGTCGAAAATTAAGTTTTTGTTTTTCAAGATATCTTGACCAAACTCGGCAATTATTATACCCTTGCAGAGGGTATTATAATTTTGTCGTGAAATGTGTAACGCATAGAAGGAGACATCACCGACCCCATAAAGTATATATATTCTTGATCAGCATCAACATCCGAGTCGATAGAGCCATGTACGTCTGTCCGTCTTACTGTCTGTCTGTTTCTATGCGAACTAGTCTCTCAGTTGTAAAGCTATCTTAATGAAATTTTGCAGAAGTGCCTTTTTCTGTTGCACGCAGCTCATCTGTGAGAAACAGCTGGATCGGACCACTATATCATATAGCTGACATAGGAAAGATCGGTCGAAAATTAAGTTTTTGTATGAAAAAACATTTTGTATAACAAAATATCTTGACCAAACTCGGCAATTATTATACCCTTGCAGAGGGTATTATAATTTTGTCGTGAAATGTGTAACGCATAGAAGGAGACATAACCGACCCCATAAAGTATATATATTCTTGATCAGCATCAACAGCCGAGTCGATAGAGCCATGCCCGTCTGTCCGTCTGACCGTCTGTCCGTCTGTCTGTTTCTTTGCGAACTAGTCCCTCAGTTTTGAAGCTATCTTAATGAAACTTTGCAGAACTCTCTCTTTCTGTTGCACGCAGCACATATGTCAAAACCAGCTGGATCGGACCACTATATCATATAGCTGCCATAGGAACGATCGGTCGAAAATTAGGTTGTTGTATGAAAAAGCATTTTGTTTTTCAAGATACCTTGAGCAAACTCGGCATTTCTTATTTTTACTTAAGTCCTCATATACATGCAAAATCATATTAAGATCGGACCACTATATCATATAGCTGCCATAGGAACGATAGGTCGAAAATTAACTTTTTGTATGAAAAAAACATTTTGTTTTTAAGATATCATAGCCAAACTCTACAATTATTAGTTTAACTGTACTCCTCGTATTTATGCAAAATCCTATTATTATCGGACCACTAAATCATGTAGCTGTCACAGGAACGATCGGTCGAAAAATAAATTGTTGTATGAAAAACATTTTGTTTTTCAAAATTCTTGACCAAACTCGGCATTTATTAGTTTTACTATACTCCTTATATATAAGCAAAATCCTATTAAGATCGGACCACTATATCATATAGCTGCCATAGGAACGATCGGTCGAAAATTAAGTTTTTGTATGAAAAACATTTTGATTTTCAAGATATCTTGACCAAACTCGGCATTTATTAGTTTTACTTTACTCCCCACATATATGCGGAATCCTATTAAGATCGGACCACTATATCATATAGCTGCCATAGGATCGATTGGCTGAAAATTAAGTTTTTGTATGAAAAAACATGTTGTTTTTCAAGATATCTTGATCAAACTCGGCAGTTATTAGTTTTACCATGCTCCTCATATATATACAAAATCCTATTAAGATCGGACCACTATATCATATAGCTGCCATAGGAACGGTCGGTCGAAAATTAAGTATTTGTATGAAAAAACATTTTGTTTTTCAAGATATCTTGAGCAAACTCGGCATTTATTAGTTTTACTATACTCCTCATATATAGGCAAAATCCTATTAAGATCGGACCACTATATCATATAGCTGTCATAGGAACGGTCGGTCGAAAATTAAGTTTTTGTATGAAAAAACATTTTGTATAACAAAATATCTTGACCAAACTCGGCAATTATTATACCCTTGCAGAGGGTATTATAATTTTGTCGTGAAATGTGTAACGCATAGAAGGAGACATCACCGACCCCATAAAGTATATATATTCTTGATCAGCATCAACATCCGAGTCGATAGAGCCATGTACGTCTGTCCGTCTTACTGTCTGTCTGTTTCTATGCGAACTAGTCTCTCAGTTGTAAAGCTATCTTAATGAAATTTTGCAGAAGTGCCTTTTTCTGTTGCACGCAGCTCATCTGTGAGAAACAGCTGGATCGGACCACTATATCATATAGCTGACATAGGAAAGATCGGTCGAAAATTAAGTTTTTTTATGAAAAAACATTTTGTTTATCAAGATATCTTGAGCAAACTCGGCATTTATTAGTTTTACTATACTCCTAATATATAGGCAAAATCCTATTAAGATCGGACCAGTATATCATATAGCTGTCATAGGAACGGTCGGTCGAAAATTAAGTTTTTGTATGAAAAAACATTTTGTATAACAAAATATCTTGACCAAACTCGGCAATTATTATACCCTTGCAGAGGGTATTATAATTTTGTCGTGAAATGTGTAACGCATAGAAGGAGACATCACCGACCCCATAAAGTATATATATTCTTGATCAGCATCAACATCCGAGTCGATAGAGCCATGTACGTCTGTCCGTCTTACTGTCTGTCTGTTTCTATGCGAACTAGTCTCTCAGTTGTAAAGCTATCTTAATGAAATTTTGCAGAAGTGCCTTTTTCTGTTGCACGCAGCTCATCTGTGAGAAACAGCTGGATCGGACCACTATATCATATAGCTGACATAGGAAAGATCGGTCGAAAATTAAGTTTTTTTATGAAAAAACATTTTGTTTATCAAGATATCTTGACCAAACTCGGCATTTATTAGTTTTACTATACTCCTTATATATAAGCAAAATCCTATTAAGATCGGACCACTATATCATATAGCTGCCATAGGGACGATCGGTCGAAAATTAAGTTTTTGTATGAAAAACATTTTGATTTTCAAGATATCTTGACCAAACTCGGCATTTATTAGTTTTATTTTACTCCCCACATATATGCGGAATCCTATTTAGATCGGACCACTATATCATATAGCTGCCATAGGATCGATCGGCCGAAAATTAAGTTTTTGTATGAAAAAACATTTTGTTTTTCAAGATATCTTGAGCAAACTCGGCATTTATTAGTTTTACTATACTCCTAATATATAGGCAAAATCCTATTAAGATCGGACCAGTATATCATATAGCTGTCATAGGAACGATAGGTCGAAAATTATGTTTTTGTATGAAAAAACATTTTGTTTAACAAAATATCTTGACCAAACTCGGCAATTATTATACCCTTGCAGAGGGTATTATAATTTTGTCGTGAAATGTGTAACGCATAGAAGGAGACATCACCGACCCCATAAAGTATATATATTCTTGATCAGCATCAACATCCGAGTCGATAGAGCCATGTACGTCTGTCCGTCTTACTGTCTGTCTGTTTCTATGCGAACTAGTCTCTCAGTTGTAAAGCTATCTTAATGAAATTTTGCAGAAGTGCCTTTTTCTGTTGCACGCAGCTCATCTGTGAGAAACAGCTGGATCGGACCACTATATCATATAGCTGACATAGGAAAGATCGGTCGAAAATTAAGTTTTTTTTATGAAAAAACATTTTGTTTATCAAGATATCTTGATCAAACTCGGCAGTTATTAGTTTTAACATGCTCCACATATATATGCAAAATCCTATTAAGATCAGACCACTATATCATATAGCTGCCATAGGAACGGTCGGTGGAAAATTAAGTTTTTGTATGAAAAAACATTTTGTTTTTCAAGATATCTTGAGCAAACTCGGCATTTATTAGTTTTACTATACTCCTCATATATAGGCAAAATCCTATTAAGATCGGACCACTATATCATATAGCTGTCATAGGAACGATAGGTCGAAAATTATGTTTTTGTATGAAAAAACATTTTGTTTAACAAAATATCTTTACCTAGCTCGGCAATTATTATACCCTTGCAGAGGGTATTATAATTTTGTCGTGAAATGTGTAACGCATAGAAGGAGACATCAACGACCCCATAAAGTGTATATATTCTTGATCAGCATCAACAGCCGAGTCGATAGAGCCATGTCCGTCTGTCCGTCTGACCGTCTGTCCGCCTGTCTGTTTCTACGCGAACTAGTCTCTCAGTTTTAAAGGTATCTTAATGAAATTTTGCAGAAGTCCCTTTTTCTGTTGCACGCAGCTCATATGTGAAAAACAGCTGGATTGGACCACTATATCATATAGCTGCCATAGGAACGATCGGTCAAACATTAAGTTTTTGTATGAAAAAACATTTTGATTTGCAAGATATCTCGACCAAACTCGGCATTTATTAGTTTTACTTTACTCCCCACATATATGCGGAATCCTATTTAGATCGGACCGCTATATCATATAGCTGCCATAGAATCGATCGGTCGTAAATTAAGTTTTTGTATAAAAAAACATTTTGTTTTTCAAGATATCCTGATCAAACTCGGCATTTATTAGTTTAACTATGCTCCTCATATATATGCAAAATCCTATTAAGATCAGACCACTATATCATATAGCTGCCATAGAAACGATCGGTCGAAAATTAAGTTTTTGTGTGAAAAAACATTTTGTTTTTCAAGATATCTTGAGCAAACTCGGTATTTATTAGTTTTCCTATACTCCTCATATATAGTCAAAATCCTATTAAGATCGGAACACTATATCATATAGCTGCCACAGGAACGATCGGTCGAAAATTAAGTTTTTGTATGAAATAACAGTTTGTTTAACAAAATATCTTGACCAAACTCGGCAA